>NW_025892656.1:4697-95483 GCF_002878395.1 Capsicum annuum
ATGTGTATATATTTTATAAATTAGTATATATATCATTATATTGTAGTGTATATCTTGTAACATATGTTTTATTTAGAGTAGTATATATAACTAACGTATCATCGTATACGCGATTACATGTGTAATTGTGTATATGTGTATATATTTTTAAATTCTAATGTACTATATACTATATATATAGTGTATATATATTGTTTAACGTATTTAAAATGTATATAAGTGGATATATATAGTGTATATTGGAGAAAACTTTAAATTATTTTTAAGTTTTGACCGATTTTGACCGGATTTTGGATTGGTTTTGATTGGGTTTAGGTGGGTTGGACCGGATTAGGTTAAGTGGGCCGGTTTAGGGTTGTTTTTAAAAAAATTACTGTTTGGTCCGAAACTGAACCGACCCATTTAACCAGGCCTGAATCCGGACCGGCCCACAAACCGAATAAACTCGACGGGCCGGTTCTATTTTGACCCGTTCCAGCCCACTTAACAGCCCTAGTTGGAACAACATCTAGAATGTGAAGGAAAACAGAAGCATTTAGAGTGAATCATAAATGGGCAGCCCAGTACATTAAAACTTTTACTAGGCACAAGATTTGGTGAAGAGCGGAACCACAAGGGTTTATTGTATGCAGTCTTACTTTGCTTTCGTACAAGAGGTTATTTCCATGGCTTGAACATGTGACCTCCCAGTTACATTAGAGTGAATCATAAATGAGGAAGAAAAACCAATGTTGCATGAGATTAATTAAAGCTCACATTTTGTTATCAAAGTATTGTAATTGATTGATTTCACACAATTATTGCACCAAACTGTTCTTGAATTACCTGAATCAAATTCAAAGCGAACATACCATTAAGATTCTTGAATTTGTTAATCGGATCTAAGGTGACAATTTGTCCATGAAAATATGACTCCTCTAATCCGTTTTAGTTTGGCTGGGTCATATTAGTTCAGCTCGTTTTATGCAACTCATTTCAGCACCAGTTGAGCTGATACGTAGCTAAACTGACTCATTAGAAAATTTGTCAAAATATATTTCAAAAATATAATAAAGAAAAAATAATTTTATTGGGTCCGTCAGCAGGATGTCAAGAAAATGATTTTTCCCTAAAGAAGTAATCTTCATTCATTAAGTTCCCCAATTATCAAATTGTACCAAAACAACTTTCTTGAAAATAACTTTTCATTATCCAATTTTCATGGTTCTCTCGTGGAAAATAGCTTTTTTGATAGGCCAAAAATTCGAGTTCGAATAGGGGTATCTAAGAGGCGAATTACTTACTAACTCAGCATATTTTAATTCATTATGATTCTGCATGACCTATCCCTTTGACACCCCTTGTCGGACTCAACCCATCAACAGGATGTCAAGAAAGTTATGTTCCACGAGAGAAGCCATTTTCATTATTAAAGCTCCACAATTATCCAATTGTATCAAAAGAACAATTTTTTCACTTGAAGTTGAAAAATATATAGTTTCATTCTGACTTCATCACAATTCTAATTCAATAACTATGCTGATGATAAAAGTGGATGGTACTCATATTCTTGTTCTATATCCTCACCATTCTCCACGTCTTTCTCAACTATTTCTTGGTAAGTTTCCTTACTCTGTACAAGGATGTTATCATCTACATCAATCACATATTTACTTTGCTAAATAGTGTTGGTTTCAATTGGTGTGAATGGAAAATGGAGGGACACAACAAAGACTTATTATTTTGGAAAAGAAGTGACTGTTCGGATAGTTGTGTTTGATAAAAAAAGACACAATGTTTCGAATGAATAGACATGACTCTTTCAAAGGATACACCTTTGCGGATGAACCATTGCCACCTTTTGGAAGGGGCACTTGATGGCTATATAAACCTGCATTTATCCACAGGTTTAGGTACGAAAATTTTTCTGAATATACAAACTCTTCTCGTCTTCAAAAAATTCCGTGTGATCAATCAAATCGTTGAGTGAGTTCAAAGATATTCCAATTGTTTGAGGTACCATTACAGTTGGTTTGATTGACATTTTATCTTGGGAGAAAAATTCCGCAGCCTCGGGTACTTGAGGGGAATTATTTTCTTAAGGACACTCTGTGAATTCGGAGGACTTGGCCATTTCTGTTTCATCTTAATTTCTGAAAAATAAAACACACTTCTTTGAAAGATTACTTTGATCTTATGTTGATGGCGTTGTTGTACTTCATAGCTTTCTTGTTTTAAACCTGAACTAGTGTTGAAGTTATTCTGTTAAATTACAGATTCTGTGTACCCGAAAACATTGAAAAAATAACAATCTTAAGAAAATAACTCCTTTGAAATTTTTTTTTTTGCTTGTTTGGTGAAATTTTCTTTTCACTAAAGTTTTTTTTATTTTCGTAATCTGTATAGCTTGGTTTCTGGAGATTAAAGATTTAAGCTTTCTACTCCGTTTGAACTTAACTAGTGATTTGAAGACATAAAATCTTCATCACAAGTTAAAGATCACTCGGTTGACGATTGAAAGTCATAAAAACTTCATTGTTAAACTAGAAATAAGAGGTGTTTAAAGTTGCTACAACTTTATTAATAGTATTTTGATATACTAAAGTTACTGTCTTGTTGCGACAGGAAAATGACTACGGATAGTCAAGTGCATGAAGGGGCAACGATGGTGAAAACAACTAGTATTGCCACAATAAGTCGTACGAATACTCTGCCAGTAATGGCACCAGTGGAGAAACCCAAAAAGTTTGCGAGTATTGACTTCAAAAGGTAGCAGCAGAAAATATTTTCTACCTTACAACTCTTTACCTTCAAAGGTTCACATTTGAGGAAGTTCTAGAGGTGCCTGAGGAAACCTCTGAGCAAGAGCGATTTGTGATTGTGGAGGCTTGGAAACACTCCGATTTCCTTTGCAGGAACTACATCTTGAGTGGTCTCCAAGATGATCTCTACAATGTGTATAGTGTAACAAAGAGAGCAAAAGAGTTGTGGGGAGCGCTGGAACAAAGGTACAAGACAGAGGATGCAGGAACTAAAAAGTTCTTCTTTGCAAGATTCCTAAAATATAAAATGATAAACAGCAAGTCTGTTGTCTCCTAAGTGCAAGAACTGCAAGTGATCATCCATGATCTCCTTGCGGAGGTATGTTTTTGAAAAATACCTTTGTTGAACAGTTTAAAAATGTTCTTAGTATTCACATAAACTTAATTGTAGGTTTTATCGTGAATGAAACATTTTAAGTAGCAGCAATAATAGAGAAGCTACCACCTATGTGGAAGTACTTTAAGAACTATTTGAAACACAAATGTAAGGAGATGTCTGTCGAAGATCTAATCTTCATATTATGCATTGAAGAAGAAATAAGGCTACAAAAAAAGGTCAAGAGGATATTCTACAATGAATGGAGCAAATATTATAGAAGACGACCACAACTCCAAAAAGCACAAGAAAGTAGGACATGAAAACAATCAACCTAAAAAGAAATTCAAGGGAAAATGCTTTAACTGTGGCAAGGTTGGATACAAGTCCACAGATTGTCGTGCCCTAAAGAAAGGAAAGAATAAAGACCAAGCAAATGTTGTTGAGTCCAAGAAAAAAGTGGACGATCTGTGTACTATACTGTCCGAATGTAACTTGATGGGGAATACTCACGAATGCTGGATGGATTCTGGTGCCACCTGCCATGTTTGTGCTAACAAGGAGTTGTTTTCAACGTTCACACCAGCTCAAGGAGAAAAAAATATCTTCATGGCTAACTGCGCTACTGTAAAAGTAGAAGGAACAGGAAAAGTATGCTTGAAAATGACTTCAAGCAAATTGTTGACACTCAAAAATGTCCTGTATGTACCAGAGTTAAGAAAGAACTTAATTTCTGTATCACTTCTAGACAAAACGGATTCAAATATGTAACTATTTTTTGAAAAAATTATAATTAGCAAATTAGAAGTGTATAGGAAAAGGCTATCTCATTGAGGGCCTATATAAAATGAATGTAATGACTATTGAAATCAATAAAAGTTCTGCTTCTTCTTACTCGTTGAGTCTAATGAATTGTGGCATGAACGTTTAGGACATGTCAATTATAAAACTTTGCGAAAACTGATTAACTTAAAAGTTTTGACAAACTTTGAATGCAATAAATCAAAGTGTCAAACGTGTGTGGAATCAAAGTATGCTAAGCATCCATATAAGTCCATTGAAAGGAATTCCAATCCCTTAAACTTAATATACACTAACATTGTGATATAAAGTCAACACCGTCTCGTGGAGAAAAAAAGTATTTTATAACTTTTATTGATGATTTCACTAGATACTGTTATGTCTATTTGTTAAATAGTAAGGATGAAGCAATAGATGCATTTAGGCAATATAAAACTGAAGTCGAAAATCAGTTAAAGAAAAAGATCAAAATGATAAGAAGTGATAGGAGTGGAGAATATGAATCTCTTGCACAAATATGTGTTGAGAATAGAATTATCCATCAAACTACAGCCTCGTATTTATCTCAATCTAATAAAATTGCGGAAAGGAAAAATTGAACTTTGAAGAAAATGATCAATGCCTTATTAATTAGTTCAGGTTTACCGCAAAACTTGTGGGGGGAAGCTATCCTTACGGATAACCGAATACTCAATAGCGTGCCCCATAGTAAGACATAATCAATTCCATATGAAAAATAGAAAGAAAGGAAACCCAACTTGAAATATTTCAAAGTGTGGGTGTGTCTAGCGAAGGTTCAAGTTCCTATGCCTAAAAGAGTAAGGATAGGACCTAATATGGTGGATTGTGTGTTCATAGGATATGATAAAAGTAGTAAAGTATATTCGTTTTTGGTTCATAAATCCAAACATCCAGATATTAATGAAAACACGGTAATTGAATCAGATAATGCTAAATTCTTTGAATACATTTATCCATATAAAATTAGACATGAATAGTCTAGTGGAGAGTCTAAACGACTCCGAGATGAACCAAGTGAGGATGTACATAATGATGTGAATCCAAGACGTAGTACACGTCAAAGAACATCAACTTCGTTTGGATCATATTTTGTAACATTTCTCTTAGAAAATGAGCCTCAAATATTTAAGGAAGGGATGGCGTCTTCGGACTCATCTTTTTGGAAAAAGGCAGTCAATAGTGAGATTGATTCAATCTTAAGCAACCATGCATGAGAGTTGGTTGATCTTACTCCGGGAAATAAACCGTTAGGTTCTAAATGGATCTTCAAAAGAAAAATGAAAGTTGATTGTACTATTGACAAATACAAGACAAAACTTGTTGTAAAAGGCTTTAAACAAAAGGAAGGCCTTGATTACTTTGATACATACTTACCAGTAACGAGGATAACATTAATTGGGATGTTAATTGTCTTAGCGGCAGTATATGGTCTTGAAATCCATCAAATGAATATGAAAACAACATTCCTAAATGGAGAATTGGAGGAAGAAATTTACATGGAACATCCTGAGGGTTTTGTGGTTTCAGAAAAAAAAATAAGGTGTGTAAACTTGTTAAGTCACTTCATGGACTAAAATAAGCACATAAACAATGGCATGTGAAGTTTGACCAAACCAGGTTGACAAACAGGTTTAAGATGAATATGATAAATGTGTTTACATTAAAGACACTCGAAATCACCAAGTCATTATTTTTTTGTATGTGGATGATATGTTGATAATCAGTAGAGACATTTCGAACATAAATGCTACGAAACGAATGCTTGAGAGCATGTTTAATATGAAATACCTTGGAGTTGCGGATGTGATCATGGGAATAAGAATCCATAGAACTCCACAAGGGTTAGCATTGTCACAGTCTCATTATGTAGAAAAGGTACTTGACAAATTCAAGTATTTGGAATTTGATATTGCCAAGACTCTATTGTACATGAGCTTCACACTTCAAAAGAATGAGGGTGAAAGTGACTCACAGTTGGAGTACGCAAGAGTATTGGGATGTTTAATGTATATAATGAATTATACACGATCAGACATTGCATGCGCTATTAGAAAGTTGAGTTGGTACACGAGTAATCCCAACAAAACTCATTGGATGGCAATGAAAATAGTTTTGGGGTATCTTAAATACACTCAAGACTATGCTTTGCATTATAATAAATATCCCGCGGTACTTGAAGGATATAGTGATACAAATTGAATCACTGAATCGAATGAAGTAAAATCCACGAGTGGATATGTATTTACAGTCCGTGGAGGAGAGGTCTCATGGAAATCATCTAAACAAATATGTATTGCTCGCTCTACAATGAAATCATAATTTATCATATTAGATAAAGTCGGTGAAAAAGCAGAATGGCTCCAAAATTTCTTGGAAGATATTTCTTATTGGCTCAAACTAGTGGCACCAGTTGTACACATTGCGATAGCCAAACGGCAATAGTAGGGCAGAGAGCATGATGTACAACGGTAAATCTCATCACATAAGACAGACATAATACCATTAAAGAACTTCTCTCTAGTGAAATTATCACTATTGACTATGTAAAGTCAAAGGATAATGTGTCGGATCCACTTATAAAAGGCCTGTCTAGAGAAGGAGTTGAGAGGACATCCAAAGGAATGGGTTTAAGGCCTAGGATAAGTCAGCATGGCGGTAACTCTACCTAGCAGACTGGAGATCCCAAGAGCTAGGTTAAAAATGATCAAACAAAGTTGTGTCTGACAGGTTCCACATTGTCAATATACCAACTCATTCTCATGATACAAATAATGTTTAGTAAACAAGGATAAGACTTAAGGTGAAAAGTCTTTTAATGATTATCTAAAATTGGCAGATTTGACCAAATAATTTAATCTATAGGATTGAATGTTTATAAATCACCTATGTGAGGGCAAAGTCGAAGCCACTTCAAGGAGAATGTTAGTAAAGGCCTATTTTTTAAGCTCTCATGAGACCGGAACGTGTTCACGGCTGAAACGAACAAAACTGTGAGAACCATAAATGGTAAAAGGTTGGTTGTATGACATGTGTTGTCTAGGTGTACATTAAAGCTCGATAGTTCAAAGATATCAAATCTATCGATTGACTGAGTGCATTCGATGCATGTTCACTATGGAAAGTTCAAAGGGAAACCCACTTATCCAGATGCAATCAGTCTTTGCTTGATGATCACATACTTATCCGTAAAGTTTTACAAAGAATAGTCATTCCCCATTCATGTGAGGGATTGTTGTGTTCAATTGGTATGAATGGAAAATGGAGGGATATAACCTTTGGGGCAAAGACATATTATTTTGGAAAAGGAGTGACTGTTCAGATAGTTGTGTCTGTTCAAAAAAAGACACAATGTTTCGAATGAATAGACATGACTCTTCCAAAGGGTACAACTTTTTGGATAAACCATTGCCACCTTTTGAAATGGACACTTGATGGCTATATAAACCTGCATTTATCCACAGGTTTAGGTACGAAAATTTTTTTGAATATACAAACTCTTCTTGTCTTCAAAACATTTCGTGTGATCAATCAAATCGTTGAGTGAGTTCAAAGAGATTCCAATTGTTTGAGGTACCACTACAGTTGGTTTGTTTAGCAATTTTATCCTGGGAGGAAAATTTCACAACCTCGGGTACTTGAGAGGAATTATTTCCTTAAGGACACTCTGTGAATTCGGAGGACTTGGCCATTTCTGTTTCATCTTAATTTTTGAAAAATAAAACACACTTCTTTGAAAGATTACTTAGGTCTTGTGTTGAGGGTGTTGTGTACTTCATAGTGTTCTTGTTTTAAACTTGAACTAGTGCTGAAGTTATTCTGTCAAATTACAAATTCTGTGTACCCAAAAATATTAAAAAATAACAAATAGCTCGTAGCTGACAAGATTTTCTTATAACTAATCACTAACGAATTTTATACCATTTAGCTACAGAATTTGTGTGTCGTTAATTCAAGAGAAAAAAGTGAGAAATGGCATGCAAAGGAGGAAGCGTAAAAGGGTTAAAATCAAGAAGGAAACAGATTTAACAAATGGAGTGGATTATAGCAACTAAAAGCTACACCTATGTAATAAGAAAAGCTTAATCATATAACCAAGCGTGTAGTTCTTACTTATTTATAGACCTCAAGCTATATATATATGTGTGTGTGTGTGTGCGCGCGGGCACACACGCTAAAATGTGCCATCCGAACAAGTAGAGCCAATAGTTTAACATTTAGGCCGTAATATTTAGCAAGTAAAAAGCATTTAGCCCAATAAGCGGAGAGTTTCTTCTTTCCAAATCAATGGACAAACAAAATTTAATTCTAGAATTTCAGTTACTCACTTTGTTCCACAACATACTAGAGGATCATTGATCCCTAGTCCTCAAATGAGTAATTGATTACGCTACCAAACTTTAGCATTATGTAAAATCCTTTTTGGTAATAGCTGGAAGTGAAAATCGAATCAAGAACTTTTATCTGATCTTATATTATGCTAAATTTCGTGATCACACTTTATTTACATAATTATATCTTTAACAAAAATATATGGAGAATAATTATTTACTTAGACCAAATTCTTATGATCTCTCTGTTTCGAATGATGACTCTAATGGCCAATATCGTCAGAGGTTTTCTTAATCCTGTATCTAATCAAACTGTAGTATTTAATCATGTAAAAACTAGTTAGAGATTTATGGGTTTCTCACAACGAAAGCAGATCTATAACAATCACAACTGGTGTCAATGTTTGTTGGTAATAATTATAAAATGAATAAACGCTTTGTCCACAGCCTAGATATCTTTTAGTTAATATAAAGTGTTTTCTCTATTGTAAAGAAACAAAAGAAGGTATGATGGTAATATCTGTTATGATCCAGACAGAGTAAGAAAGCCACAAGTAAAAGAAAATAAGAATAACACACAGATTTATGCGAAAATCCTTGCGGGAAAAACCATGGGCAGAGGCAAAGTAGGTTTCACTATAATGGAGAGAGAGTACAATGTGGAGAAGGCTGAATTTTCTGAATACCCAAAACAACCCACTAAATTCACTCATATAATATGTGTATACAAATAAATCCTAGGCCCAAAAACATAAAGGTCCATATTGGGCCTATCAGCCCGATCCCTCTGCTACCACCACAGACCCCATTAAAAATCATCAACATGGGTTGCACTGCGAAATTTTCTAGGATGGATTAATAAAATTCGAGTCACAACTCTAACAATATCCACCTTGACACGAATTCTAATTCAGAACTCAAATCCATTTCAAGACAAACTCTCTCTCTCTTCCACAAAAGCCCCTAAGGGCATATCTTAACAGCTAGCACTAACCAAGTCCAAGCAATGCTCAAGCTTGGCACTTAATGGTGTCTTAGTCATTATATCAGCAAGATTATCATGAGTACTAATCTTGCTCACCACAATATCACCACGATCAATAATTTCACGCACAAAATGATACCGAACATCGATGTGCTTTGTTCTCTCATGACATATCTGATCTTTCGTAAAAAAGATAACACTCTGACTCTTGCAATAGTAATCTGTAAGTCTTTTCTAAGTTTACCGAACAGACCCTTTAACCAAATAGCTTCCTTGAAAGCCTCTGTAATAGCCATATACTCTGCCTCAGTAGTTGACAAAGCAACCGTAGTCTGTAAGATAGCTTTCCAACTAATTGCACAACTACCAATGGTGAAAACATAGCCTGTAAGGGACCTCCTTTTATCATGATCTCCTACAAAATCAAAATTAACATATCCGATTACTCCATCTCTATATCGCCCAAACTGCAAATAAACATCAGCAGATCTGTGCAAGTATCTGAAAATCCACTGAACTGCTTTCCAATGTTCTTTGCCAGGATTTGTCATGTATCTACTAACTACACTTATGACATAAGATAAATCTGGTCGGGAACACACCATTGCATACATAAGAAACCCGACGGCACTAGATTATGAAACTCAAGACATATAGTCACGCTCATCATCTGTCTTTAGAGATAAAGTGGCCGAGAGTTTGAAGTGAGCTGCAAATGGAGTACTTACAGGCTTGGCACTTTGCATATTGAACCTGTGAAACACTTTCTCAATATACCTTTTCTGACTCAAGTATAACTTCTCTCTATCACTCATAATTTCTATGCCAAGAATCTTCTTTGCTGCTCCTAGATCCTTCATCTCAAATTTCTTATTGAGCTGGGCTTTGACTTTTATTATCCCTCTTATATCCTTTGCTGCAATAATATATCATCAATATATAAAAGAAGATACACAAACGAACTATCACTTACCTCCTTAAAGTAGACACAACTATCATAACTACTACTCTAAAATATATGAGAGATCATAAAAGAGTCAAACCTCTTATACTACTGCCTGGGAGACAGTTTTAAGCCATAAAGAAACTTTTTCAGCAAGTATACATAGTCCTCCTTTCCTGAGACTACAAAACCCTCTGGTTAATGCATATAGACATCCTTCTCAAGTCCGTGTAAGAATGTAGTTTTGACATCCAACTGCTCAAGCTCAAGATCATGCATGGCCACAATACCAAGCAAGGCTCGAATTGAACTATGCTTTAGAACTAGAGAAAACATATCTATGAAGTCAACACTGGAACCTGATTGTAACCTTTAGCAACTAGTCTTGCTTTGTACCTAGCATCTTCAAATCCCGATGTTCCTTCTTTCTTTTTGAATACCCACTTGCAATGGACAACTTTCTTATATTTAGGCAATCTCACCAAATCCCATGTGTCATTCTTATAAAGTGATTCCATCACTTCCTGCATAGCAATTATCCATCGGCCGAAATCATCACAACTAACTACCTCTAAGTAAGAAAAAAGGTTCTTCACCGGAATTAATACCTTCTGCTATATTCAATGCATAAGAAACCAAATCAGCTTTAGCATACTTCTGAGGAGGTCTAATATCTCTTCTAGGCCTGTCTTTAGTAATAGAATATTATGGCATCACTGGTGGTGAAAAAGAAATAGTACCACTCCGTATCTCCAGGCTAGACTAAGAAGTGGGCACTGGTGTAGACTCTGATCCAATTTGCAATTCAACGTGGGTGAATGACTTTTGCTAATTCATTCCACTAAGCTCATCTGGAGGTGAAATACTAGATTTGGAGGGAGTCCGAAGCATGGTAGTTTCATCAAACTCAACATCCCTGCTAATTATAACCTTTCTGCTTTATGGACACTAAAACTTATAACTTTTAATACTAGGCTTATAACCCATAAATAAGCACTTGACAGATCTAGGTTCCAACTTTCCATTATTAACATGAGCATACGCAGAACATCCAAATATCCTCAAATCAGAATAACTAGCAGGAGTACCAGACTATACCTTTTATGGAGTCTTTTTATCAATCACGACTGAGGGAGAACGGTTAATAAGAAGACAAGTTGTGAAAGTAGCTTCAGCCCAAAAAGACTTGGGTAAACCAACATTAGAGAGCATACAACGCACCTTCTCTATTATAGTCCTATTTATTCATTCAGCCACACCATTCTGCTATGGAGTATGACGAACTGTTAAGTGCTTCACAATTCCTTCTGACTTGCATAGAGCATTAAATTTATTAGAACCAAACTCTAAACCATTATCAGTTCGAAGGCGTTTTACCTGCTTCCCTGTTTGCTTTTCAATCATAATCTTTCACTCCTTGAAAGTAAGCAACATTATTCTTTTACTTCAGGAAGAACACCCAAACATTTTTGGAATAGTCATCAATAATAGTTAACAAATAATTCACAGCTCCTCTAGAAGGTACTCTAGAAGGACCCCAGAGATTAGAATGAATGTAATTAAGTGTGCCTTTAGTTGAGTGGATGTCTTTAGTGAATCTGACTCTTCTGCTTCCCAAAAATGCGATGCTTACAGAACTCCAGTTTGGTAATACTCTTCCCATCAAGAAGTCCTCTTCTGCTTAGTTCAGCCATTCCATTTTCACTTATATGCCCCAGGTGCATATGCCAAAGTTTAGCAATGTCACTTTCTGATAGAGAGAAGGTAAAAATAGCTGCATCACCTGTAATAGTAGAGCCTTGCAAGACATATAAATTTGCAGATTTTCTCTGTCCCTTCATCACAAAAAGAGTGCCTTTAGTAACCTTCATGACTCCACCTTCACCAGTGTACCTATATCCGTTTGAATCAAGAATATTTAAAGAAATAAGATTTCTCTTCAGGTCTGGGATATATAGCACATCACTAAGTGTCCTCAAAACCTCATAAAACATCTTAATTTTGATTGTTCCAATACCAGCTATCTTCCAAGGTATGTTATTTTCTATCAACACAACACCTTTAGAGACTGCTTTATATGCTGTAAACCAATCCCGATTGCGAAGCATATAAAACGTGCAAACTGAATCAAGAATCCAATCCTCACAAGGTTTGGAGTTACCATCAGAAATAACCAAGAGTTCTCTATCACTGCCGCCATCTTCAATAAAACTAGCTTCACCGAACTTCTCTAGTTGGTTTCCCTTCGGTTTTGGAGCTTCTCTTTTCTCTCTATTTTGTAACTTCCAACACTCAGATTTGATGTGGCCCTTTTTCTTGCAATAATTACAGGCTTTGTTTCTATTTCTAGATTTTGATCTATTTCTATCATCACCCCAAAGTTTCTCTCATGATTCTTTTCTCAAATAATGAGACCATTTTCTTGAGTCTCTGACCTATTCATAAGATGATTCATCTTCTCCTTAGAGAACAACGCATCATAGACTTCATCTATGGTCAGGGTATCACGACTATATCAAATCGTATCTCTAAAGGTCGTGTATGATGCAGGCAGTAAACACAACAAAATCAACCCTAGATCTTCCTCATCGTACTTAACCTCCAAAATCTCTAAATCAGAGATGATTTTCTTAAATACAGATAAGTGATCCTCCAAGGACGCATCCTTAGACATGCGATGGGAATAAAGTCATTGTTTGAGATGCAACTTACTTGTTAGGCTCTTCGTCATACACAGTGATTCCAATTTCAACCAAAACGCAGCGGCAGTGGTCTCCTTCAAAATATTCTGTAGAATCTGATTGGATAGATGAAGGTGGATCTGAGATAGAGCCTTCCAATCCTTACGTCATTTGTTCTCATCCATCCACGATGAGGGCATCTTACAAAACCCTAATAGAGCATCATCCAAATCTATTTGCATGAGCACAACCCGCATCTAAACCTGCCGTAAAAAAAATCTAGTGTTGCGATCCAACAATGGAATATCATACTTCATGGTTGTCTTCCTCGAGAAAATAATCGAACAGGCTCTGATACCAGTTTGTTATGAGTTGGACAGAGTAAGCAAACCACAAGTAAAATAAAAGAAAAATAACATATAAATTTACGTGAAAACCCTTGCAAAAAAACCACGGACAGACGCAAAGAAGGTTTCATTATAATGGAGAGAGAGTACAATGTGGAGAAGGCTGAATTTTTTGAATACCCAAAACAACCCACTAAATGCACTTATATAATAAGTGCATACAAATAAGTCCTAGGCCCCAAAACATAAAGGTTCATATTGGGCTTATCGGCCCAATCCTTACGTTACCACCACAGAACCCATTGAAAATCATCAACATGGGTCGCACTGCGAAACTTTCTGGGCCGGATCAATAAAATTCGGGTCACAACTCTAACAATATCTCCTTGTCAGGTTTCAACAACTCCACACAATTTATTGGTGTACAGATTTTCTAAGATGAAAAGATTGTCTTCTGATTTGCATGAATGGTTAGTGAGTTGGAGAGCTACATCCCCAGACTATATTTTAGAAGAGTATGTTGGGAATTTCTTAGAGGAAAATGGATTTTATAAAACACAGACGGTGCATCAAGAGTAAGCCTGTCAAATGGGTCAGGTTGACCCAACCCGATTTGACTCAACCCGGGCTAACAGTCTCGGGCTGGGCCATTTTTTATTTTGGGCTCAGTTGATCCGACTCGAACCAGGCCCGTCGGTTGCCTGCCCTGACCCGACCCAATTATATATATATATATATATTTGAATTGCTGGATAGAGGTTTGGGCCAAAATACCGTTGGGCCCAATGGCTATATAGCCGTTTGGAGCCTCAAACGGCTATTTGGCCTATTTTTTTTTAAAAAAAATTAATCTAAAATATTTTTTTAAATCCAAAAAATTTCCTATAAATACCCTACACTTTCAAATTATTTTCCACACAATTTTCATTCTCTCAAATCTTATTCTCTCTCAAATATTCTATATATCTCTTAAAGTGCTCAATTTTATTTTTTAATTTTGCGATTATAAATACGAGTGGAAGTTTTCTAAAGTCGCAACTTTCGGATACTTCCAAAATTTGGTATTATCGTTTAATCACTTACTTTTAATTTTTAATTAGTATATTAATTGTTGAATATTTATTTTATTATTTTTGTTTATTTTGAATTCTTTTAGTCTGATTTATATTATGGATAAATTAAGAAACCTCGATAAAAGTGTCAAAAAATTTTGTTTCAGAAGTGGTAGTAAAAAGCGAATTAGTGGCGGTAGAGGTAGTTCAAGTAGTAGATATACCCGTATGCTTCAGGTACCGCTTAGTTAACCTTTTGAGGAAGAAGTAGGTGTAGGTGCTCACGATGTGGATTATTTAGAAGCTCAGGAACATTATGGTATAGAAGTAGAAAATGAAGTAGATGCTGTTAATTTAGATGAAGATGATGAAAATATTGGTGAGACACCCGCAGTAGAAAATGCTAATGTTAGATCTGAATTGGTTAATCTTTCTCCCCGTCCTCCCCTTTTCCCTAAAATTCATACAAAAAAACTAGCATTGTATGAAAATATTTTACACATATAGAAGGAAAAACTAAGGTGCAATGCAATATTTGTCAACAAGTATATGAGCATAAAAGAGGAGACAATTAAGGGGGTACGGGTACGTTAATGAGACATATAAGAGAGAATCACCAAAGAGAGTTATTTATTACAAAAGGTGGTGAGGCTGTTGGTGGGCCAACACAAACTAGAATGGACCCAACAACCGATCAGTTAATTAAGAATTATAATAAATTAAGGGACCGGGAAGAAATAACAAAAATGGTAGTTGTGGGTTGTTTGTCTTTCACTTTTCCTTCTTCGGATGCTTTTATTCATTATATTCAAGTAATTTATAATTTTATTTTTAATGGTATTCCTAGAAGTACTTGTCGGATCGATATTCTTAGACTTCATTCACAATATGTTTATTATTTATCTACATTGTTAAAAAATATTCAATGTAAAATGACTCTAACTTCTGATCTTGGTCGTGCTGTTAATAAAAATAATTATTTAACTATTACTTGTCACTGTATAGATAATACTTTTGTTATCCAAAAACGTATTCTAGCTTTTTTGTATGATGAAGATCGTAGACATACTAGAGAATTTATTGCTGAATCGATTAGTAAAGTTGTAGAATTTTATGGTATTGAAAGGAAAGTCTTATGTATTGCTTTTGATAATGCTTCTAACAACAAGACTGCAATTAAAAAGTTAAAAGCTAATCTCTCTCCGCCGTTACCTGAAATATTTCATGTTAAGTGTGCTTGTCATATATATAATTTAATTGTAAGAGATGTTCTTGAATTTTTTGAGTTTTATATTAAAAAAATCCAGCTTGTTGTTGACTTTATTCAAGGAAATAATCGAAAAAAAAAGAATTAGATAATTTAAAGTTAAATGTAAACAAAATGGACTTAGACCGATATTGATGCCTGAAGAATGTGATACTAGATGTAATGCTACGTATGATTATTTAAAATCTTGTCATGCTTATAGAGTTTCTATTACACTAACTTTTAACCAATATTGTGGTTCATTTGCTGATTCGGCTAAATGTATGCTACATGATTCTGATTGGGCTGTAATTAATGATCTTGTTAAGTTTTTGAGAAAATTTTATATAGCTAAGGTTGAATTTTCAGGTGCTTATCATTCTACTGTTTGTAATATTTTAGCATATATAGCCGATATTTCTGCTCTGCTCAAAGAATATAAGAATAAAGAAGTTGATGGTGCTATGATTGTTAAATTTAAAAAATATTTTTTTTTTCTATTCCCCCTATTTACTTGGTTGGTGCTATACTAAATCCATGCATGAAATATAATACTATGTGCCACTTTAGTTCTCTTATTTATTCTAACTTAGAGATAAATATTGAACCTGAATCTAAAGATGAAGAACAAAAACAACCAGATTTGTATACAGCTATGAGTGATGCGAACATTTACATAGAAAAATTATATAACCATTATGCTGATTTACTTGCTTTAGCTGTACCGACAAATATTACTTCAACTGTCGCTCCTCATCCTCCCGAGGAGCCATCATCTTCTAAAAGGCTGGCACATAGTGATTTTCCTGATCACTTTTATGATTTAAATGTTTGAAACAGTATTGAGGCGGAAACTTACACAACGACTTCTCGGGAAGAGCTTAAGTATTATCTTCAAATGCCGATAGAGGATTGTAGACGACGGATCAACGCGTTGGATTGGTTGAAGAATAACGAAAGACAATATCCTATGCTTTCAAGATTAGTTAGAGATATATTGAATGTTCCAATGTCAATCATTGCATCGGAGAACGCTTTTAGTCAGGGACGACAACAGCTTGGAGACAACCGACACTCATTGGAAAACAATGCTATGAATGTTCTAGTTTGCCTTAGAGATTGGATTAGAGCGGGACGAAGAAATCAAGGAATAGAGGTGGAGCCAAAAGACGAACAAAATCTTGAAGAAATTACGACTTCAAGGGAGAACTCAACACAATCAAGTCCAATGCATGATTTTGCCCCTAGTGATTTTGACTATCCTATGCCAGTTTCCGTTAATATTAAATGGATGAGTTGGAAAAATGATGCAAAATTTGTAGATTTTTCATTCATGTACATTATAAATTTTGGATCATTTTTACAATCAATAAAATATAACATTCATTCACTCCTTACTTTGTAATTTTTTTCATTTAAATTGAATTTCTAGTTTAAATTAAATACTTAGTTTTAATGTATTACTAATTTACTATCAAGCTTTAGACTAAGTAATAGACAATTAAACATAACCAACATATAATCATATATACACATAATGAAAAAATAAATTTCTTTTAAGTTCAAAACCTCAAGTATTATTAATTTATTATATTAAGTAGCATATTTTTTAAAGTAGTACATATATTGTATGGTACGTATATATGTGTATATATTTTCTATAGACTCTAAAGTAGTATATATTTAAGGTATACATGTGTATATATTTTATAAAGTAGTATATATATAGTGTTTATATGTTGTATGTATATTATTTAAAGTAGTACATATATTGTATGGTACGTATATATGTGTATATATTTTTTTATAGACTCTAAAGTAGTATATATTTAACGTATATATGTGTATATATTTTATAAAGTAGTATATAACTATATATATAGTGTGTGTGTGTATATTGTAGTATATATTTTATTTAAAGTATTACATATATTGCATGGTACGTATATATGTATATATATTTTCTATAGACTCTAAAGTAGTATATATTTAACGTATACCTGTGTATATGTTTGATAAAGTAGTATCTATAATCTAAATCTAATCTAATATAAAATATATTAAAAGTGTGAAGACCCTTAGAAAAGTGATTTAAACTTTTTGCCCTTCATTAAAAATCTCCGCAATAGACAAAATCGTCTTTTCGCTTATTTTCTAGAATTATTATATTATTATATTTATAATATTAACTTGACTTCTAAAATATGTAGGAAAGAGACTTATCAATGTTTTGGTGTTGCTAAATTAGAAAAGGAAAAACTAAATTAGGATAGAAAACTACTACTATAAATTAGAAAAAACCTCAAATAGAAATTAATATTAGGAGTATTTTTTTTTATTTTTTTGGAAAAACAGATGATCGTATTATTTTTCAAATACAAACAACAACAACAAACCCAGTGTATTCCCACTTAGTGGGGTCTGGGGGGGGGGGGGGTAAGATGTACGCAGTCCATACCTCTACCTCTAATGAAGTAGAAAGGCTGTTTCCGAAAGACCCCCGGCTCAAGTCACGAGATATCACACAACACATAGTACAGCACAGAAGCAGATGACATAACATAGATACGGCACCCATAAGGAATATAAAACAGAGTAAAGCAGGAATGCAGGAATATAAAGCAGAGGAAAGCACACAGATTCGTAATAAACATGGAACACGGAACACGAAACACTGAATACGGAATCATAACAGGAATACACCCCCACCAGTTTATTCCCTACACTAGCGACCCGAACTGGCCCTAATCCTCTGCCGTAATTCGCATCTTCCAGACCTTCCTATCTAGGGTCATGTCCTCGGTGAGCTGTAACTGTTCCATGTCCCGCCTAATCACCTCACCCCAGTACTTCTTCGGTCTACCCCTTCCCCGTCTAAAACCATCCAACGCTAGCCTCTCACACCTACGGACCGGGGCATCCATGCCCCTCCTCTTCACGTGTCCGAACCATCTCAATCGTGCTTCCCGCATCTTACACTCCACTGAAGTCACACCAACCTTCTCCCGGATAGTCTCATTCCGAACTCTATCCCCTCGGGTCAGTCCACACATCCAGCGCAACATCCGCATTTCTGCCACCTTCATTTTTTGGATGTGGGAGTTCTTAACTGGCCAACACTCCGCTCCATACAGCAAGGCCGGACGGACTACCACCCTATAGAATTTGCCTTTAAGCTTGGGCGGCACCTTCTTATCACACAGCACCCCCGATGCGAGTTTCCACTTCATCCATCCCGCCCCAATACGGTGCGAGACATCCTCGTCAATCTCACCGTTACTCTGGATCACGGACCCGAGATACTTGAACTTATCCCTCTTCCCTACCTCCTGTGCTTCTAGCGTCACTCCTACCTCATTCTCCCGCCTCACGTCATTAAATCTAACAAGTAATTAATACAAATTTGACTTATTTTTGGAAAATAGAAAAACTTTTAAAACTGTGTGGTTTGTCCTAACAAAATGCACTTATTTTTGAGGATTGTTATTTTCGAAAAATAAAGAAGTAATTAATGAAAACTTGCATTATTTTTGGAAAATAAGAAACTTTAAAAACCGTTTATTTTGCCCTTACAAATTGCCTTCTTTTTGAGAAAACTCAGTGTTATCCTAATTTAATACAAAAAAAAAATGTGTAATACAAATCTTATAGAAGTTCTAAATCAAACTCTTTTAGGTTTTATAAATATCTATAATCTATAATCTATCTATAGAAACGTGATTTAAATTTTTACCCTTTGTTAAAAGACTCTTCTTTAGATAAAACTGTCTTTTCACTATTTTTTAATTTATTATTTAATTATTTTTTATTATATTAACTAGACTTCTAAAATATATGGGACTCCTAAAATATATGGTAGGAGAATTAATTAATATTTTTATTTCTACTAGACTTCCAAAAATATATGAAACTCCTAAAATATATGGTAGGATAATTAATTAATATTTTTTCTACTATTCAATTAGAAAAATACTCCTAAAATAAGTCTCTGTTAAGAAAATGCTTTTATAAATATTGAGATGTACGTTAAACTAGAGAACAAATCGATTTTCCTATTGGGAGAATATGATTGATGCTCATCTAACTTGATTCGATTGCATGTCTAGATTGGTGTATACTTGATTTCTAACCCTCAACTTCTTCACTATTTTTGTTAACATAATAGAATTCAACATGTGTATATATATATATATCTTCTTTGTTTTCATTCAAAATCATTCTTTAGGATCAAAATTTTCTCTCAGACAAGACTTAGTCAGATCAAAATCAAAGTTTTTTTTCACTATTATATATTTTTTTATAGTTTACTAGTCGTAGATGAATGTCGATTGACTTTGAAAAATTTCTTGTGTCAAGGTTAGGTTTAATTGTATTGTTTTGATATCTTTATTATCTTATTGTTTTATTTTAATTTACAGAGGCTAGATGAATATGGGTCAGCTTTGAAAATTTTTCTTAGGTAAATGTTAGGTTTAATTGTATTATCGTAATGCCTCTATTAGTTTATTATTTTGTAGTAGTTTAGAGTTCGTAGATGAATCTCGATCGGCTTTGAAAAATTTTTGTGTGTAAAATTTAAGTTTAATTGTATTATTTTGATATCATTTTTATCGTATTATTTTATTGCACTTTACATGTGATAGATATATGTTGGTCGGATTTGAAGAATTTTTTATGTAAAGGTTATGTTTAGTTGTATTATTTTGATATCTCTGTTATAGTATTATTTTGTTATTGTTTACAGGTGGTAGATGAGTGTCGGACGACTTTGAAAAAAAATTTGTGTGTAAAGATTGAATTTAATGATTTTATTTTGTGTGTAAAGATTGAATTTAATGATTTTATTTTGATTGAGGCAAAGAGATTTGGAGTTTGAAGTGATTTGACGTTCTTGAAGGTGTCTCCTATGAAAGGAATAATGAGGTTTGAGAATAGTTTTAGTAGCATGAAATTCAAATTAACTTTGTTCTTTTTGTTTAGAATAAACATTGAAGCGAGATACATCACATAATAATATATTTGAGATAAAATATTTATTTATATAATT
The DNA here is from genome assembly GCF_002878395.1 of Capsicum annuum. Classification (NCBI taxonomy): domain Eukaryota; kingdom Viridiplantae; phylum Streptophyta; class Magnoliopsida; order Solanales; family Solanaceae; genus Capsicum; species Capsicum annuum. The sequence continues at coordinate 25,266 of NW_025892656.1, forward strand.
TAAATAAATATCTCATTTTTAACGTTAATATATTGCTACTTTCTAATTATATTGTTCTTAATTCTTATGTATATTTTATTGATTGACGTTAGACACACGTGCAAAACACGTACACTAATCTAGTATAACTATATATATATATATATATATATATATAGTATGTGTGTGTGTGTGTGTGCGCATGTATTGTAGTATATATATTGCAGTAGATATTTTATTTAAAGTAGTACATATATTGAATGGTACGTATATATGTGCATATATTTTCTATAGATTCTAAAGTCTAAAGTTGTATATATAACGTATAGTCGTATACATAATTACATGTGTAATTGTGTATATGTGTATATGTTTTTTAAATTCTAATGTAGTATATACTATATATATATAGTGTATATATATTGTGTGTATATTGTTTAACCTATTTAAAATATATATAGGTGGATATATATAGTGTATATTGGAGAAAAAACTTTTTTTTTTTTTTTTAGGTTTTGACCGGTTTGACCCGGATTGGATCGGTCTGTGTAATGGGTCAGTCTCGAGTTATTTCTTAAAAAAATATTATATCGGACCGGCCCATTAAAACAGATTCAGAACTGAATCGACTCACGAACCGGTTAAAAGCATAGGCCGGTTTCGAGTTGACCCAGCCCGGCCTTGTTGATAAATTTAAATTCAAGAGCTAATCAAGGTATGAGTGTTGCTACCGTGATGATTAGAAATGTTACTGGTAATTTTTTTTGTGTGCTTTTACCCGTTCAAACTAATATATATCGAGAGATAATGGCTGTTCTATTAACTGCAACTAAATAGAAAATCTCCACCGCGCCGAGGTCCAGGGACACCATATCTGGTTCTTGGTAATGCCATCTGTCCTTTTGCACCTCATCCACCGTATCCAATAAAATAAAAACTTGTGTGGCCGTCAATTAATGTAGAATATCATCTTTCTTCAAACACCCGTCATAATGGTGTGGCTAGGGTCTAGAAGGAGAACAAATTAATAGGCTAATGGGATAATTAGCTCCCCATTATGAGTGACGCCATCCCAATAAATATTTCCAACAAGAACAATTGCAATTACTACAAATTTGAAAACACAAAGAACATAAAATCAACCAAAACCAATAATTTGTGTCAAAGGCAAACCTGTTGAGCCACAAGGACTTCATCAAGGACTTTCCCACATAAACTACAACATCCACAATGTTTAGAGAAGAAAAAGTAATTAGAATTAATCATGAATTACAAAGAGTTGAATTCATAAGGAAAAACAAAATCTTAAGAAAATAAAGCTTACATTTTGTCACCATAATAGTTGGGTTGGATGAATTTTGCACAATAACTGCACCAATAATTATTGCACCAAACCATTCTTGAATAATCTGAAAAACATAAAGATTAATCTTGAATTAAGAAAGCTAATTTTCCATAACCAAAATGTTGAAAAGAGGAACAAAAATTACATAAGTTCCATAAAATTTGGACCACGACTAAATTATCTATTGTTAGGAACTAACTTGACTTAAAAACCTTTTAGAATGATTCAAATATTTCATCATTGTTAAACCCAGCAGTACCACAATCAATGGTAGAGTCAAGAATTATATAAGAAAATTTAATTTAGATGCACGCAAACTAATCTGAGCATACGATTATTAAATAAAAATATCAATTTCTTCAAGTATAATTTTAAAAGTAAATAAAAAATTTACCCAATTGTACTGTATAACTTTTAGACGAAGAAAGAAATTATCTGCTACCCAACCGTCACAATAAACTTACAAAAACAGTTTTTTACTTACACATTTTATGGTGTATTTATAACTAGAATTTTAGGAGGACGACTAGCTAATTCAACCAATAAAATCATTTTCCTAATATAATGGCTACTTTACACCAAGTTTATAGGTCTTTTCTCCAACCACTAACATGTTTGCTTTCTCGTTCTGGGTAATGACCGGCGGAAAAAGAGGGAAAAATAAACCGTACATGTTCTAAGCAGAAAATTAGATAAATAATATCACTACCTTCTTTGGAAGAAATTAAATTAAGTTCAAATTATAAAATAAAAGGAGTAAGTGGAAGGAGTTTAAATTCGTCACAATAAAATTAGTGGTTTAAAGTCCAATTTTAATATGAGGCGTCAAATATATATTCATAATAAAAATATTATCAATAATTTAGAGTTATTTTTTTATTTTTACATATTATTTTTTTTAGTATAGTATTCTTAGAGGATATTAAGAATTTAACTTAACATAGTAATATTATCTATAATCTATAATATATATCTATAATATATAATCTCTCTATATATATATTAAAAGTGTGAAAATCTTTATAAAAGTAATTTGAACCTTTTGCCCTTCATTAAAAGTCCCCTCCTTACACAAAATCGTCTTTTCACTATTTCGTCAAATTATTATTTAGTTATTATTAATATTAAAATCCTTATTTGAGTTAGGAAAGAAAGTTCTAAATCAATTCAAATCTTACCTTATATTTAATTTATTAATAAATTAAATAAGTAAAAAATAATACTGATTTGAATTGAAAAGAAGAAGAAAAAAAACGTCCAAAGTAAAAAAGAGAACAAAAAAAATAGGAAAATACATAAATGGAAAGAAAACTAAATTGAATTGAAAAGGAAGAAAGAAAACGTGTGGAGGAAAAAAGGGAAAAAAAAAAAGAAAGTAAAAAGAAAAACAAAACAAAACATACAAAAAAAAAAAGACCACAAAGGCTAATTTATCTATAATTAAAAGTGTGAAGATTCATATAAAGGTGATTTGAAGAAAAATACTTCAAAAATATGATAGAAAAATACTCCTAAAATAGGAATCTATTAAGAAAATATTTCTATAAATATTGAGATACACGTTAAAATACCGAAGAAATCGGTTTACTTATTGAGAAAATATGATTGATGCTTATCTAACTTGATTCGGTCATATGTCTAGATTGATGGATGCTTAATTTTCTAACCCTCAACTTCGTTACTATTTTTATCAACATAATAGAAATCAATGTGCCTGTATATATATATATCTTCTTTGTTTTTATTCAAGTCATTCTTTACGGTAAAAATTTTCGCTAAGACAAGGATTATTTTCATCAAAGTTAAAGTTTTGTGATCACTATTGTATTATTTTGTTGTTGTTTACAGATCGTAGATGAATTTACAGGTCGTAGATGAATGTCGATCGGCTTTGAGAAATTTTTTTAGGTAAAGGTTAGGTTGTATTGTTTTTATATCTCTGTTTTGAGAAATTTTTTTGCTTAAAAGTAAGGTTTAGTTGTATTATTTTGATATTTCTATTATCGTATTATTTTGTCATAGTTTACAGGTGGTAGATGAGTGTTAGACGGCTTTGAGAAATTTTTTGTGTAAAGGTTAGATTTAATTATATTATTTTGATATTTTTATCATCGTATTATTTTGTTACAGTTTACAGGTGGTAGATGAATGTCGATTGACTTTGACAATTTTTTTGGTAAAGGTTAGGTTTAATTAAATAAATTCTCCAAAAGACGTTGAATTTAATTATTGTATTCATCTTTATTATTTAAACAAATATCCTATTTAGTGTAACATTTGAACTCAATAAAGTGAGGTACAGGCCTGAGGCACGTACACCTAAGCTAGTTATTTATAAAAGTAAGGACTAATTTTAATTAATATGTTAGTTATTGGTTTGCAGTGTATTACACTGAATGTTATTGTGAAAACTTTATTTATTAATATGAAGATTTGATAAAAAATTCTGAAATATTTTAATAAAAAGTAGGTCGTTCTTCTTTCTTTCTTTCTTTCTTTATTTATTTATTTATTTATTTAATTTTATATCTTTTATATTTTACAATTTCTTTCTTTCTTTCTTTCTTTATTTATTTAATTTTATATCTTTTATATTTTACAATCTTTAATATTATTTTAAGTAAATTTAAAATCATAAAATTCATATAAAATTTTTGAGCCCTCAAAATTATCAATGCATAAAACAAACTGTTTACTACCCCTGAAGGAGTTGAGAAAATTTTCAAGGAAATCGTAACTAAATTAGGTTTTCTTGAAGGAATCTAGCTTGTTTCATTAAACTAAGATGAACTTGGTACTTTACCAGAGAGAAAGAATAACTAGTGTTCAATTTTATTTTTTTAAAAAAACATTTTCCAAAGTTCCTTTCTTAAATAAAAAAAGTGAAAACAAAAGATTTTTTTTTCTTCCTAATGTAATAAAAGCAACAACACGTTCACTGTATTTCTACAAAGTGAGATCTGGGGAGAATAAGTATACATAATTCATACTTCTATCTTAGAGGTAAAGTAGAAAGGTTGTTTCAATAGATCTCCGATGCAAGGGAATATCAGTCTAAAAATTATATAATATTATAAGAATAAAAAGCAATAAGTAGTATCACAACAACAAATAGTAACCAAAACAAGACTACTACAAAATAATATTATCCTCGATCTACCCGATACTACAACATCATCAAAGGTCCAGGAACAAGAAACGACAAGCACAACATCACGACCATTAGTACGGGCAACAAAAAAAAACATACCTTCCTACAAACTTTCTATCCTAATTCGTTTCCTCCATACCTTTCTATCTAGAGTAATGTAACTTGGCAAGTATGTAATTGCTCCGTCGCCAGGCTTGCGCCTCACCCTGTGCTAAATAGAATGTCTCGCGTCACAACGCCTTTTAAAATATTGGTCCTGTCTAGTCACCTCCTTCCAAGATTTTTTTGATCTACCTCTACTTCTCTTAAATCTATCCATAGTCAACCTCTCACATCTTTGCACTAAGATATCTGTGCATCTCCTCATCATACGTCGAAATCATCTCAACCTCACTTCCCATATATCATCTTCCATCGAAATCCCTCTTACTTATATTGTATAACCTCATTTTCGTCCTATCTTTCCTAATAAATCCATGCATCCATCACAACATCTTCATCTTCTTCATCTTCATCTTTTAGATAAGATAGTTTTTGACTAACCAGCACTCTACCTTGTACAATATAGTTGGTCTAGCCACCACTTTGTAGAACTTGCCTTTAAGTTTAGCTGGCACCTTCTTATCATACAAAACTCCTACTGCGATCCTCTATTTCATCCACCCTGCACCAATTCGGTGAGTGACATCCTCGTTAATCTCCCTATTTCCCTAGATAATTGACCTAAGATACTTAAAATTATCTTTCTTTTGAATAACCTGACCCGAGTATCAAGCCTCACTACTACACTACTCATGCGTAACCTTTTTAAAATTTGTACTTTAAATATGTCATCTTGATCCTATTCAATCTGAATCTTTTAGACTCCAGGGTCTATTTCCACATCTCTAACTTAGCATTAACTTATTCGTGAGTCTCATTAATCAAAATAACACCATCTACAAATAAATGTATGTACCTATATCACCTCACCTTGAATTTTTTGCATCAATACATCCATCTCCAAGGCAAATAAAAATTTGACTAAGGGTCGATCCTTAGTACAACCTAATCAATACAGAAAAATGATTCGATGTTTCTCCTATTATTCTTACTTGAGTCTTGGTTCAATAGCACATGTCCTTAATCGACCTAGTGTACACTACAAGTACACTTGTAGCTCTAAGCATCTCTAAAGAACCTCCTTGGGGACTTTATCGTAAGTTTTTTATAGGTCATGAACACCATGTGTAAATCCTTCTTCTTCTTCCTCCTATATTGGCCTACCAGGCTCCTTAAGGTATGAACGACTTCTGTAGTCGAGATTCTTGGCATGAATATGAATTGATTCTCAAAAGTATTTACAATCTTCCTCAACCTCAACGCTCCACCACCTCTTCCAAACCTTTGCCTTAACAACTTGATACCCCTATAGTTGCTACAATGGTGAATCTCACTCTTATTCTTGTACAACAGAATCATCGTACTTCATTTTCAAGCTTCATGAATCTTTGTCATCCTAAAAATGACATTAAATAACTTGATTAGTCACTCCATATATATTTTCCCACTCGGCTCTTTCAAAAATCCACTTGAATCTCATCTGACCTAGTGGCTCTATAAAATAGCCTAATATTACTTGGCTTATCATGGACTATTTATTACAAAATGGGTCCAAAAGTGACCTAATATGAAAAAACAGCCCATTTTGCACTTTTAGCTATGCACCTCTAATGCTCCAAGCTATCATCCAAACACAATGTTGCTCAATGGGCCCTTAGATTGTATCATCGGATATAGTGCCTCATGTGTGCCAAGCTATCACCAAAACATGTATTTGCTTTCCTATCGTGATCAAGTTTTGGATCCTTAGGTGTTGTCCATGAGGCACAGTTATTAAAAGACTGAAACTAATTCGACTTTTATCATCCTCCCATTCTAGAAAAGGATTCGACATCGAATCCAAATATTTTATAGACTTGTCATCACACGTTCCAAGTTTGGAATCCTTTGTTAAGAACTCTATTAGACCTTCAAGTATATTTTCATAATACACTCTCCTTGAATCCTCCTTTGAAAGTATTTGTTCATGACCCTGCACAAGAGAAAGTGTGGTACTAGGTAAAATGCAAGTATCACGATTAGTAGACCTAAGGTGGAAAAAGTTTTCGCTTAATTAGATTTGGAGGGGTGGGGGGGTTCGAACAACATTTTATGGAGCTTTATTTATATTGGTTTGGATTGAGAGAATATGTTCTTGAGATCTTCGAGCACAATTTTGGTGAATGATCCTCGGTGTAGTTATAATAGAAACATTTTGTCCAGTTGAGGTGTCTTGGAGTAAGACATCTTAAATTTGTTATCCTTCGTTTCATATGTGACCAATCCCCAATCAATCCATTCACATCTTGCCGCAACACCATGATTATCTCTACTAAGATATCAAAGGTTGCCCTACCCATGGTAGTTCCGATTTTATCTCCCAAAGCCAGGTACACTTGAGAAATGAATTGAAGCAAGTATGAACTTCACTTAAGAAATAACTATGAAATAAATCTAGAAAAGTACACAAAGAAATGGGACAAACAAAGAAATGGAATCAACAACTAATCAACAACTAAGAAGGTTAATTACTGATTGAAAATTTGTTTAGGAATAAAAAAAGTGATTAGGAATCAAAGAAATGAAACTAAGATGTTAGAACCTGAGAAAATCAGACTATGGGTGGTTGAGATGAATTCTGGTGAGATGCGGACGCATGTCATGACCTGCCCTCGCATATAGGGTTCGTAGGTCAAAACAAAATGCTGAAAAGTCACCTGCAAAGTCATCTGCCTATGCAAATGGCCATCTGCCCATGTAAATGGTAGTGCATATGCCCTATACAACTTGTTGTAGCCTCCGAATTTTAAGCTTCCATGGACCCTTTTTGTACTTCTTTCTTTTGAAATATTTCTTTAACATACAAATACATTTTCTTTTTACCCTTTTTTAGATCAAACCTAACCTTTTTGAAAGTTCTTCTTCAACAAGATAAGAAGATCATGAAGAACACATAAATATTTAAAAATTGACCCTCGATCAAATGAGCTTCAAATTCAATAAAATTTTAATCAAAAGCTCCTTTTGACCTCCCGAACAAGATTCAAATGCTTTTAGGTCCAAATTCCTAAGTAGTTGCTCTCAAAAATTAAATCCACTTACAAATTTGAACAACACCATGAAGATGTTGAATCGACAAAATTCAAACTCTCTCGTTTTAATTTGGTATCACTTCAAATTCAAGATCAGGGCTCCTTTTGGTATGAGGAATACTTTCCAATAACTTTTAAGCTTCAAATCCAAGCTAGAATTCCCAGATCTGGAAACTCACTTCACTTTCCCCAAAACTCAAAACTCAACAACGGTAGAATCCTCAAATCACTCTGATTAAGCTCAAATTTCAGATTTAGACTCAAATAATGCTAAAGAACACAATTCTAGTATTAGAAACTTAAGAAAACTCAAAAATCAAAAATTCAAAATTTGGTATTTTTCAAAAATATTTTTGTTTAAAATACAACAATCCAAGACTAGAATAGTGGGAATGATCCTAATCTGGCTCTGATACCAAATGACAACATGACAAAATACGAGAAGAGAAATACGTACAAAAAATCACAAGAACAAGCTAATATAACAAGACAAGAAATTAAGGATAGAATGACACAAAGATAGGAAAATCAATGAAACTAATAGGTATATTAAACCCCAAAACCCCAACGATGAACCTTACATGTTGTCTTTCCTTAAATAGAATTTATATTTACAATATGAACTTCAACAACAAGTTCAAGAACAACTTCAAAAACAATAAAGAATTTCAAACTGTTTTATGAAAAATAACAAAATAAAACATTTCGAAAAAGATGAAGATCAGAAGATTCAAGTTCACCGAATTTATGGTCTGTCCTTAAGAAAATTATTCTTCTCAAGTACCCGAGGTTATGGAATATATCCTCTCAGGATAAAATGAATTACTTCAATAGAATAGTGGTACCTCAAATTTTACCAAACTACGAACACACTCAAGGTAGCGAATCACATTTGAGTTTTTTTAAGAAGAAGATTATTTTTTTCAAAAAAATCATATTCATATTTGAGGAGAAATCAAATATTTGTAGCCAAAAGGTGGTGCACTTCAGAAAAGAAGCGATTTTTCAGAAAGGTGCACCTCTCTGAAAAAGGTGCAACTCTTTGGAAAGTTCACAATCCATTAGAAAGGTCATAACTATCCAAAGTAAAAAAGGGTCTATTCAAATTGCATCCTTTCTCTTGATGTCTTTTCGAAAAATCATAAATTTATTTTTCATTCACACCACTTAAAAAACTAACAATTCTCTGCATGAATAAGGAATGACTATTAGATAAAAAATATTACAAGTTTATGATGTACAAGCAAAGACTAATTACATCTGGATAAGTAGATTTTCCTTTAAACTTTTTGTGTTGCACTTATGTCGGATGCACTCGGGTAATCGATGGATGTGATCTTTGAACCACCGAACTTTGTTGTATATCTAGACAATACAAGTCACACAACTAGACTTTAATCATCTATGATTCTCACGGTTTTATCTATTTCAGCCATAAACACTTCCTGGTTTCATGAGATCTTAGAAAATCAACCTTAACTATCATTCTTCTTGAAGCAACTTCTACTTCACCCTCACATAGGTGATTTCTAAATATTTAATACTATATATCAAACTATTTGGTCATACCTACCAAACATAAAAATCAATATAAAGCTTCAAACCATAAGCCTTATCCTTATTTTCTGAACATTGTCTTCATCACGAATAGATTAAGTTAATTGATAATGTTGAACCGTCACTCATAACTTTGTTTGATCTCCTTCAACTTAGCTCTTGGGATCTTTAGTATACTAGGTAGAGTTACCATCGTGATGACTTACCTTATATCGTAAACCCATTTCCACCAACTATCTCTCAATTCCCTCTCTAGTTAAACCTTTTATAAGTGGTTTTGATATTATCCTTTGACCTCAATAGTTAGTTGTGATAATTTCACTAAAGAGCAGTTCTCTAACGATATTATTTCTCTGTCTTATATTACAAGATTTACCGTTATACATCATGCTCCATTCCCTACCTATTACAAATTGGCTATCAGAGTGTATATGTTGAAAAAGTTAGTTAAGGGTATTCCAAACATATCAAATCACTACCGTAATGACACAGTGAAGTCAGTTATAACTAACTTCTATGTAACGCCTCAAAAATGGGTCCCAAGACATCACACAGTACTTAGGACCACAAATGATCCCATGCTAACCCATGAGCTGGCATATTGATAAGCAACTGAATAAACATGTATAAAATGACAGCGTTTATGTGCGAAAACATAACCATGATGGAATCTGAGAAAATACAATACTGGTACACTTGTACATTCTGATAAAATCTGAAAAGAGGGACTAAATTACATAACTGACTCTAACTGACATTTGTGAAGCCTCTATTATATTGACTATAGATAGCTAGGATACAACCCTAACTATCACTAATCAATACGTGAGAGTAAGGAAGTAAAATACATAAATAACATCTAACTAAAGTCCCCAAAGTAGAAGGACTCGTCATCTGTTGGCTGGAATCTGCAAGCTGTCTGAATATGGCATGCGTGCTACAACTCGTTCCTATATTATAAATAATGTAGCACATAAACATATATATGGATTAGTAGTTTGAGGATGTACTGAGTATATAGGGGTGAATGCATAAGTAAAACATAATATCAATCATCATAATTTGTAAAACGATGCATGCTAAATGTAAATGACTCACATAAGCTGGAATATCTAAAATACTGAAATATACAACAATAGGAAGCAAAAATACTTTATAAATCCTGTGAGCCATAACATTTAGTTCTAAAGGCTGATCTTGTATTCTCTCTTTAAGTCATATTGTCTAAGTGTAGAAAGGACTCACTCTAAAAATCTGAATTCTAAAAGCTGAAATCTGAAGTTACTATCTTTCCTTAAAACATAATCTGAGTAAAACTTGTGAGCCTTTACACTAAGTTTTCTGAAAACTTTTCTGTTACTCTCTTTGTTCTAAGATCTGTAGTCTGAAAGGAAACTCTTTTAAAATTATTCTAAAAAAAGAAATAATTCATCTCAAGACTTTAAGAATCTTAAAACCATAGCTTTCAAAACATATGCTTTTATCTTAAGACTTTAAGCCAATAGATTGTTTTAACAGTAGGGGACATCTTTTGAGAGGTTCTTCTAACTAACATACACCATGTGAGCATCCGTGGAGTTCCACATCTGGCCCCTATTAGGTAGGACTATTCTACCCTTGCCATCGGAATAGAACTTCTATCTAAACTGATCACAATCTGAGTCATCCACATAGAAGTGGGAATAAATCTGAATCTTACGTTGGCACGTAGTTATGGGGTATGAAACCTTGAAATCATACCCAACTCGGTGCTAAATACTACTTCCATTCTTATGCTCAAAATCTTAAGAAATTCACTTCAAAACTAGCACAAGGGTTTACAAGAAAACTAATTATGCTTTTCTTTCTTTAAATCTTAAGTTATTTGAACAAAGTGGATTCTTATCTTAGCTTAGGACCAAAAGGTCAAATATTTGTCAAAATCTGCGAATAATCTTATCTGAGGGTGCTCATGACACAAATAATCTCGAAATAACAATCTTAAATTGGGGCTTAATGACCCATGCATCAAGCTCATGTTAAAACATCTTAAAATTCATGCTTGATAATTTTAAACACTCATAATTCATCATAAAATCTAGAAATTTATGTATAATGCATAGAAAGATGAATATAGTCATGTAATTCAACTTCTAAATCGTGGAAAATCTCATAATCTTGCAAATAATGATTATAGGCATAAACCCTAACTTTACTTTCATGAAAAATCTCATAAATTACAGTAAATTTGTAATTAAAATTTTTTTTATCCTTGTTCAAACCCCACATACCTTGGATGATTAACTAGATGAACAAGCTTGCTTTCGAGATCTTATTTGTGCTCTTGAATGATAATTCTTGGTGTTCTTGAATTGAGAACTTTGAATATTGAACTGATTTGGAAAAAGAATGGTGGAATCTTGGGGATTCTTGAAGTTGAATGATGAAGCTTAGGGTTTTGGTTGAGAGAAATTTTGATGAATATAAGCATAGAAGGCTTGTAATAGTGGTAAATCATGTGTTTGGACAGATTTGGGGGCCTGAGAATTGACCAAAACACCCTTTTTGAACTCCTAAATGGAACTGAAAAAATAACCAAAAGTCCCGATTTGGTTGGTCACCATGACACGCCACAATCACGGTGGCTCACTAGAAAAGGACGAGTGGGAATCGGGATTTCTCCGCGACGTGAAGCTATCGCGGTGCCCTATAGTTTTGCCATTTTGGCCACTGGCGCGACGCGCAACTATCACGTAGGCTTGCTGGAAATTGACCAATGTGAAATGGGACTTCTTTGCGATGCGGTGGAATTACGGAGTCTCACTGGAATTTGACAACTGCCAATTTTCTTAGCTCTGGGACATGCTGAGAGTCCAGGTGACACACTATCAACTTAAAAATGCCATAACTTCTTCACCGAGTGTTGGATTTAGGCAAATTTGGTATACGATGGAACGATTATTCAATTTCTCACACAATAAAAGGTTGAAATCTTTAAAATTCCACATGAAATAACTATTATTCATTTTGGAAACTATCTTTTAACATTCTAGGAATGAATTTAAGCTAGAAAAGTTTGGGGTATTACAATATCTCCCCCTTGGGAACATTCGTCCTCAAATGGGGTTAATTAGGCTGAAATTACCAAGGAATCTAAGTCTATAAGTTATCATGCACAACTGAAATAAATTATATGATTGAATCCCAACGTAGTGGTCTATTGAACTGATCTATGAGTGCATGAGCTTTCATGAAAATAATTATATGGCTGAGATCGAAACAAGAGTGTCAACTTAGGGTTAACAATTTCTTTAGGCTGGATTTGATTTCGTAAGTAAAAGATGAGAAGTTTATGATATGAAAACTTGGGGTATTATATTTTAGCTCACCTTTAACTGACCAACTAACCTACTAGTTGTCTTAGCTCACTTAACTAACTTTCTATATATACATATGTATCATGTAATACTAAATAAGACTTGAATATAAAGAATTACAATTTTTGGCTAATCATCTATGATCATCTCTGTTCTCTCTTCTCTTTTCTTCTTCTTTTTCTTACTTTCGTGCTTCCTTACTTAGTTGTTCATGGTGATTCTTATTGAGATCACTTAATTCTTCATGGTATCAAAGAATATACTGAATTGAATCAGTACATGAGACTCGATCCTAGTTCTCAGTTGAAAACTGCATTTATTCTTGAACTCAAGAACTATAGAATCTGATAGTTTTTTCCAAATCATCTGTAATAAATTGCAATAGCGATCAGAGATGATGGAATTGGTACTTTAACTGTACATCCAGTGAATAATGCAAACTCCAGTACTACATTTCAGTTTACAACTACTACTCTGGATATCAATAATCCTCTATACCTCTCAACTGCAAATATCTTAGGTACTTCACTTGTTTTATTTCAATTATAAGGAAGTGAAAATTATGTTGTATGGAGTAACATAGTTAGGATTGCATTATTAGGTCGAAATAATTTTGGAATGGTTGATGGTTCTTGGAAGAAAATAATCTTCTCTACTGATTTAGCTAACCAAGAGGAAATGAAATAGTATTGTCATGGTTGATGAATTCAATGTCTAGTAACCTTGTTGGAGTGTTACTACATGCCACGAAGGCTTGTGATGCATGGATAGATCTTAAAGAAATATTTTATAAAATAGACGGATCAAGAACTTATAATTTACATCAAGAAATTACAACTGTGTCCCATGGTGTTCAATCTATTCTGTTTATTTCACTAAGTTAAAAGACTTATGGGATGATTTTGAGTCTCTAGTACCATCATCTGCTTGTAACTGTGAAAAATTAGGAGGTTTCTTAGATTATCTTTAAAGGAAAAAGCTATATCAGTTTCTAATGGGCTTGAATGATTCATACTTACAAGAAAAAAGTCAAATCTTGTTGATGACACCACTACCTACTGCTAACATGGCCTACTCCGTGATCATAAGTTATGAGAATCAAAAGTATGTAGCTCAGTTAGTATAGGGAACATATCTTCTTGGTGTTGTGCCTACTATAATTGATGTTGTTGCAATGTATTCTAAAACTGGATATCAAGGTGGTTATCAGAAGGGAAAAAGGAACTATGTTTCAAACTATAACCCAAATATTGTCTGTGATTATTGCAACATAAAAGGTTACTATAAGTCAGATTGCTACAAATTAGTTGGATGTCTACCAGGTCATCCTAAATATAGAGATCAAAGAATCAATAATGACTTCAGAAATGGGTTTGATAACAAAGTTAAGCAGAGAAAGATTGCTTCTAGTGCTCATAGTATTGTGGTTGAAGACTGACAGATGCAACCTTAACAGACTCAATCATATGGTGCTTATCAAACTTCACAAAATTTATCAAATAATGGGATAATTACACCAAGGTTTACACCTGGATAGTATGATCAAATTTGCAAAATGCTGGAATAATAAAACTAAGTTTCAACATCTATTCCCCCTACTACCGCAGTAAGCATGATAGATATTGGTAGAGCCCTGTTGATCAACGATAAACCACATGAGTGGATTATTGATACATGTGCTACAAATCACATGACAACAGGCATTGAACTTCTAAATAAAGGTTTAGTATTTGAGTCATTGTATCCACAAAAAGTAACATTACCTAATGATAATATTCACTTGTTACACTGGCTCTAGTAGTATTTCTCATAATAGCACTATATAAAATATGTTCCATTTACCTCAATTCATATATAACTTGTTATCAGTCTCATAGGATACTAAAAAACTTAATTATTTTGGAACTTTCTTCCTTAACTTCTGTGTGTTTTAGGATCTTTGGAGTGGGAAGGTGAAAGAGATTGATAGAGAAAAGAATGGATAGTACTTTCTACTAAGACAAAAGCTACCAGGACATAGAAGAGTAGCTGATTGTGTACTCAGTGCTGAGATAATTGATAAAACAAATCTTCAACTATGGCATAAGAGGCTTGGACATATTCCATATAGAATACTATGTAAAATGTTTTCTAATAAAAGTGGTTCTCTGGATGGTTTTATCAATAAATATACTGTTTGTCTTCGAGCTAAGCAAGTCAGAATAGCTTTTCCTGTTAGTATTACCACTAGCCTTAAACCATTTGATCTTCTTCATATGGACTTTGGGAACCATACAAAGTTCCTACTTGTGATGGACATAAATTATTCCTGACTGTAGTTGATGAATTTACTAGAATGACATAGATATTCTTGATTAAACTTAAATATGATCTTGTAGTTATTCTTAAGCATTTGTTATCTTATTTTACTAAGTTTGATGCATGTGTAAAATTCATCAGGACAGATAATGGAACAGAGTTTGTTAGCAACTCATGCACTAATTTGTTTGCAAACTTAGGGATAAAACATCCGAGCTTTTGCTCTTATACATCCAAAAAAATGGTGTGGCTGAAAGAAAGCTCAAGCACTAGTTGGAAGTGACCAGAGCTCTAATGTTTCAAGCTAATATACCTTTAAAATTTTGGGGATATTGTGTACAACCAGCAACATACTTAATTAATAGGCTTCCATCTGCTATATTAGGATATATGACACCTTATGAAAAGATGTATAATAGAAAACTTTCCTTAGATCATTTAAAGGTATTAGGATGTCTGTGTTATGCTAATTCTGTCAATGAGTCAAATAAGCTAATGCCTATATCTAGGAAACCAGTTCACATGGGATATTCAGAAACAAATAAAGGCTACATTCTCTATGATCTCACCAACAAAATT
This sequence comes from Capsicum annuum, assembly GCF_002878395.1. Classification (NCBI taxonomy): domain Eukaryota; kingdom Viridiplantae; phylum Streptophyta; class Magnoliopsida; order Solanales; family Solanaceae; genus Capsicum; species Capsicum annuum. The sequence continues at coordinate 40,704 of NW_025892656.1, forward strand.
TTCTTTGTAATTAGGGATGTGGTGTTTAGAGAGGACACATTTTCATTCAATCTCCACAATATGTGTTTTATCCATATGATCCAAAAGTTGAATTACCTAATACTACTATTGTGACTAGACCTCAACCTAATGTTGATCTTCAATAGCAAGCCATAAGTAGCTTCACTGCAGATCAACCAAGTACTGCACAAAGTCAACTCACTACATAGGACCACTATGTACAACCTGTTCTAACAAGAAGAATAACAAGATCTATTACCGGATAGCAGGCTGCAGAACAGCCTGTCACAACAAGGATCATAACTTGATTACAAGTAATTGCTCAACAAGACCAAAGAAAATCCACCAGAGGTTCAAATCCACCTGCATGGATGAAAGATTTTGTGTCATTGATTATCAGTGACAATGTTTTATACCCTCTATCTAATTATGTTTCTTATGATAATATATCTACTAAGTATCAATGCTACCAATCTAATTTTTCTAACCTTGTGGAGCCTACCTTATATGTAGAAGCGGTAAAGGATCCAAAATGGGTAAATGCTATGTAAACTGAGGTAGTTGCACTTCAAAACAATAATACCTAGAAATTAGTTGATCTTGCAATAGGAAAGTAACCTATAGGGTGCAAATGGATCTACAAGATCAATTATAAAGCCTTAGAAGAAGTATAATAATTTAAGGCAAGGCTGGTTGCAAAAGGTTTTAGTCATAAAGAAGGCATAGACTACCAAGAAAACTTTAGTCCAGTGGTGAAAATGGTCATATTGAGAACAGTTTTGTAAATAACAGCTGCTAGACACTGGCACATTCATCAAATGGATATGTTCAATGCTTTACTATAAGAAGATTTAGAGGATGCATTCTACATGGAGCTCCCACAAGGATTTAGAGGTCAGGGGGAGAATAGAAAAGTATGCAGACTTACTAAATCCTTGTATGGATTGAAACAAACACTAAGACAGTGGAATACAAAGCTGTCTCAAGCATTGATCAACGGCTAATTCAGGCAAAGCTAATATGATCATTTATTATACATCAATAAAACCAATGATGGAATAATTGTTATACTAGTATATGTTGATTATATACTAGTAACTGGGGATAAGATACATTAGGTAATTGAGACAAAGGAATCTCTTCACAAATCCTTCAAGATGAAAGACTTAGGAAAATTGAAATACTTCCTAGGTATTGAGTTTTCAAGGTCTAAACAAGGAGTTATGATGCACCAAAAGAAGTATTCCCTTAATTTGGTTTCAGAAACTGGTCTTAGTGCTGCTAAACTTCCTCCCACACCATGTGACACTACAAAAAAACTAACACCCAATGACTATGATCAACATGTTCTAGGATCAACAAGGCCTAATGATGAAAAACTAGCTGACCAGGGAATGTATCAAAGAATAATAGGGAAGCTACTATATCTTACAGTAATAAGACTAGACATAACTTATAGTATTTAGGCTGTGACTCAATTTATAATCCAAAATAATCTCACATGAATGCAGCACTCAGAGTTTTTAGATGTACAAAAGGAAAGCTAGGACAAGGACTTTTAATGTCTAGTGCAAGAAAGGATGTTCTTACAGCTCATTTTAATGTAGACTGGGCAGCTTGTGCCTTTTCTAGAAGATCTATTACTGGTTTCACCATTAAACTAGGTGATTCATTAGTTTACTGGAAGTCAAAGAAGTAATCAATTCTCTCAAGAAGTTTAGCTGAATCAGAATACATAAGTCTTGCCTCAATAATTGTAGAGATTACCTGGTTAATTGATTTAATCAAGGATCTACAAGTATCACTACAACTACCAGTTACCATCTTTAGTGACAATAAAACAACATTACAGATGGCTGTAAACCCAGTTTACCATGATAGAACCAAACATATAGAAATAGATTATCACTTTGTAAGGGAGAAGATTCAACAGAGACTGATCAAAACTAAATATCTATCTACTCAGGATCAACTTGTAGATATTTTTAGCAAAGTCTTAACTAAAGTCCAACATGAATATCTGATGTCCAAACTTGGCTTCATAAATCTCTTTAGTGCTAAGTTTGACGGAGAGTGTTGAAGCAAGTAGTTAAGGTTGATCCAGCTATATCAAATTACTACTGAAACGACACAGTGAAGTCAGTTATAACTAACTTCTAGCTCATATCTAACAAACCAACTAACCTACTAGTAGTCTTAGCTCACTTAAATAACTTCCTATATATACATATGTATCATGTACTATTGAATAAGACTTGAATACAAAGAATTACATTTTTTGTCTAATTCTCGATGATCATCTCTATTTTCTCTTCTCTTCTCTTCTCTTCTTTCTTACTTTATTGTTTCCTTGCTTAGTTGTTCATGGTTATTCTTATTGAGATCGGTTAATTGTTCAGTATACATACTAGTGTCAAAGGATTGGGCCAATAAGGAATATCCTTTAAGAAATTATGGAGCCATTTAGCTTTGTCACTGGCTTAAGTAAATATGATAAATTCAGATTCTATTGTAGAGCGGATAATACTTATCTATTTGGATGATTTCTAAGTGACTACTCCTCTGCTAGAGTAAATGCATATCCATTTGTAGATTTTATTTTATTTGATCTAGTGATCCTATTTACATCACTATATCCTTCAATTACTGTAGGATACTTGCTATAATGTAAATCATAATCTTGAGTATATTTTAGGTACAACTCGTTTCATTGTCATCCAATAAGTTTGATCGGGATTACTGTGTACCAACTTAATTTACTAATAGAATATGTTATGTCTGGTCCGGTACAATTCATGACATAGATCAAACTTTCTAACATCTTGTATACTCTAGTTGTGAGTCACTTTCACCTTCATTCTTTTAAAGTGCAAATCTCACATCCAATGGTGTCTTACCAATATTAAAATCCAAATACCTAAACTTTTAAAGTACCTTTTCAATGTAATAAGACTGTGATAATGCCAACTCATATGGAGTTCTATAAATTCTTATCCCTAATATCACATCAACAACTGCAAGGTCTTTCATATCAAACATGCTCTTAAACATCCATTTCATAACATTTATGTAGAAATGTCTTTACTGATGATCAATATGTCATCCACATACAAACAAATAATGACTTTGTGATTTGGAGTGTCTATAATGTAAACACATTTATCACACTTATATATCTTAAATCCTTTTGTCAACATAGTTTGGCCAATTTTACATGACACTATTTTGATTCTTGCTTTAGTTCATATAGTGACTTAATAGGTTTTCACACTTTTCTTTCCTTATCAGGAACCACAAAACCCTCAGATTTCTCAATGTAAAATTCTTCTTCCAATTCTCCTTTTAAGAAAGTTGTTTACATATCCATTTGATAAATTTCAAGATCATCTTGTTAATGACGAGTATATGTTGAAATAATTAAGTCCTTCTTTTTGTCTTAAAAGCCTTCCACAATACGTCTTGCCTGTATTTGTCAGTAGTACCATCAACTTTTATTTTTCTTTTAAAGATCCATTTAGAACCTGAAGGTTTATTTTCTGAAGGAAAATCAACCAACTCTCAAGTATAGTTGCTCAATACTTAATCAATCTCACTATTTCCTGCCTTTTTCCAAAATGATGAGTCCACAAACGACATTGCTTCTTTAAATATTTGAGGCTCATTTTCAAGAAGAAATATAAGAAATCTAATTCAAAGAAAGTTAGTGTCCCTTGTTGTTTACTATGCCTTAGATTCTCTTTATTAAGTACATTCTTTTTTGGTTCATCCCTAGGCCGTTTAAATTCTTCACTAGACAGCTCATGTCTAGTCTTATACGGATAAATATGTTCAAAGAACTCAACATTATCTTATTCAATTACTGTATTATTATGGATATTCAGATGTTTGGATTTATGAACCAAAAAGTGACATGGTTTACTGTTGTAGCATATTTTATGAAAACACAGTCCACGATATTTGGTCTTATTTTCACCCTTTTAGATATAAAAACTTGGAATTTCTCTAGACACCCCCACACATTGAAATATTTTAAGTTGAATTTTCTTCTTTTTCATTTCTAATATGAAATAGATTGTGTCTTCTTATGGGAAACTTTATTAAATATTTAATTAGTTGTAAGACCAGCTTCCCCCCACAAGTTTTGCAGTAAACCTGAACTTATAAGTAAGACATTCATCATTTCCTCCAATGTTTTTTTTTCTTTCTCAATCTCATTTGATTAGGATGAATACAGAGCAATAGTTTGATGGACAATTTTATTTTTCAAATATATCTCTACAAAAGGCGATTCATACTTTCCGCCCCTATCACTTTGAATTATTTTAATGTTTTTATCCAATCAATTCTCAACTTTAATTTTATATTGCCTAAATGTTTCTATTGCATCATCCTTATTATTCAGTAAATAAGCATAATAGTATCTATGAAATTGTCAATAAAGTTATGAAATATTTTTTCCCACTATAAGATGTTAATGACTTCAATCACAAAAGTATGCGTGAATTAAGTCTAAGAGATTGAATTTCTTTCAACAGACTTATACAGATTCTTAGCGTACTTAAATTCAGCACATGCTTTACATTTTGATTTATTGCACTCAAAGCTAGGCAATACTTCAAAACAAATGAATTTTTGCAAGGTTTTATAATTAACATATCCTAAACGTTCATGCCATGATTCATTTGAATCAATTAAATAAGAAGAAGCCTCGGCTTTCTTCATTACAACAACTATTATATTAAGTTTGAAAAGGCCCTCAATAAGATAGCCCTTTCCTCCATTGATTTTATTCTTTCTTCTTACGGCTTTCTCTAAAATAAACTTACACGTAATCTCATTTTTAATGAAAAGTGTTGTAGATACTAAGTTCTTCCAAATAGTAGAAACATGAAGACCATCATTGAGGGTCAACAACTTGTCGGAAGTTATTTGTAGGAATATATTCCAGTTTCTTAAATCTTAATTGTTGTAGTATTTCCCACATAGAATACTTCTTTGGGGGCAGTGATATCATAAGTCGCGAAAAATTCTTTGTCCACACAAACATGTCGAGTGTCTCCTGAATCAAACCATCATTTATTTGAATTTCCAACTAGATTGCATTCAGTAATCATAACACACAAGTTTTTAATTTTTTTTTAGTTGCTTCTACCATGTTTATCTGATTTTATTTCTTGTTCTTCTTTAGAACTTGATAATTTAGAGCTTTGTGACCAACTTCACTACAATTGTAGCACTTGTCTTTGAACCTTTTCTTGTTCTTCTCTTTCTCTTGTCCAGAAGACTTCCTCAACATCTTATTATGTGCATTATTATCTGTAACAATATTTGCACCCATCGTAGCTGATTTCTCATGGAACAAATTGAATTTATTCTCTTGATGTCTTTTTGGATAAACACCTATTTAATTTTCCTTCACACCTCTTAAGAACCTAACACTACAAATGCCAATTCTTTTACGAAGACCCAGAGTGAATTAAATCCACATTCAACTCACATTTTTAACAAGTCAATTAGCTTCCAACAAGATAAAAAACATTCGCAAGTGTATCTCTCATTATCATTCATCAACTAAGGAAGAAAAGAAAAGGAAATCCTAACTATTTATAGTCATGGATTATTTATTACAAAATGAGCCCAAAAGTGACACAATATGAAAAAATGACCTATTTGGCACTTTTAGCTCCTATGCTCCAAGCTATCACTCAAACACGATATTGCTCAATGGGCCCTTGGATTATATCATCAAATATAACGCCTCTCATGCGCCAAGCTATCATATAAATATGTATTTGCTTTCCTAAGGTGATCACATCTTGGATCCTTAGTTGTTGTCCATGAGGCATAGATCATGAAAGATTGAAACTAATTCGTGTCACAATACAAAAATCGATAGGTCATGATGGAACTTATCGTCACGAACATTGACAAGTAAGCCTACCACCCAAACTGATACACATGGAAAAAGACAGAAATGCCCCAAAGGTAAGGCTTCTAGAACGACGCCGAACCACATAGATATAATAAAAGCAGAAAAATAAAATTAATACATGCAGTCATAACTCCTAAAAATTGGTGTCAAAGTATAAAAACTACTGATATAATCCCGAAGTAGGTATCATAGGCTGAGCAAGCAAAGTAGTAAATAAAACATACAAAATATACACTAAGGACACATCTCCTACAATCAGAAAGCGTCCCATAATAGTAGCCCATAATATTTGCACTAACAGTTCTACAGTATCCACACATAATACAACAACTCACCAGACACGGATACAAATACACATAATATCACATACAAGTAGAACAAATAAGAACATGTATACTTAAAATCATCAGGTACAAATAAAGGAAGATAGAATAATTAGATACTAACAAATCAAGATATAGAACAAATAGATAGATGACAAGTCAATATGACGGTATAAGCACAACATAACACAATAAAGCAAGTGTAGTATATATGATGATGATTTTGATGATGATTATGATGATGATGATGACGATGATGCATGAGGTCATTGCACAACCTTTGGAATCGTCGCCCAATCCTTATATACAGCTACGGAGATAAGCCTCCCAACACAAGATCCATAGGGGGTTCGTCAACCCGCACACAATCCACATATCTCATATCTCCTCCAGGATACATCCCTCGGAGAGGGTTTAATAAGGCGTTATAATATCTCCTCTTGACACTTTCTTCGAGGAGGGTTTTATAAATGGTATTGTCAGTGTTTCTCAGATGTTGCCATTGTGGTACCAATGTTTTATGAATGAATGTGATATGACGATGTAATGCTCACAACTAATCACACTGAGTATTTTCACAACTAATCACAATGATATATTTCCACAACCAACCATAATTATACATTTTCATAATCACATGAGCCAATATTCACTCATTATTTTCGTTTCATCCATGAATTTCCACGTCTTATATAACAAAAAGTATGAATATATCACAATACACCAATGGTACCACATTAGGAATTTCAACAACACAATATAAATTATTCACATATATTCAAGACTATCAACATCACATGGGACCCCACACGGTCACAGTATCACATAATATCTCAATTTTAATAATTACATTACCTATAGTCCTCCACACGGGCACAACACATAGCTATACATTTTTCATGATTAGTTTCCATCCTTAACATGCATTTTGTAACATCATTTACTATCCATCCCAATCTAAAAGAGTTAAGTCATAACGTACCTCAAAAGCCGAAATCGGTCTTCTACACTTTGAACCCATGAACTCACTTTTTATGAATAATCTCGAACTCCACTAAAAACATCAAATACGGAATCTACACATCAAAACAAAATCAACGACACCCGTATTGACTATTTTTGATTCAGGATCAAAACGAACCTCCGAAATGGGTTTTCAAAAAAGAAGGGAAAAATCATAAATTTACTTCAAAAATATTTTTCTCATATTTTTAGAAACCTACAGTTGAAACACAAGTCAAATCGAGTAAAAAAATGAGGTTCAAATCGAAGAAAAATCATTTTTGAGCATTACCGGGTAAAATCTTTGAAATCCAGGAGGTTAAAATCAAGAATCAAAGTTGTTTTAAATTGATGAAAAACTAATAATTATAAGATTAAGATATTATTCAAGTGAAATGGGGTGAAATTTGGTTTAAAATTAATTCTTATGATTTTTTGGGTTTTGAGAAATTAATCAAGAAATTACTAAGAAAAGGGAGAATTCTTACCTTAAATTCGAAAGAGAATCAAGAAATAGATGTTAATCTAGCTTTTAAAGCTCCCACAAGCTTTACTTTTAAGCTCTCACACTCTTTTAGGGTTTAACTCTCAAGAGTCAAGGTGAAAGAATGAATAAATGAACCAAAAAGGGGTAAAAAAACTGTTATTTATTGCAGAAAAATCTGCACTATAGCAGATTTTTCTATGTCCAAATGGACTTTAATGGGTGCCTGGGATTCGTTCAGAGTCCGATATATGCAAAAAATACTATGCAACCATACAAAATTCGGCGTTTCAAACTCAATGAAGAAATCAGGTTTTCGAAAAAATATTTTTTTCACAAAGTTGATCCCCGAAATCCGAAATCACAATTTTCCAAATCGAGGGTCAAAATGAGATTTAAAAGCCGTAAAATCACATCAAATATGTTACCACCATAAAATTGATACATCCGAGGTTGTTTTGACCAAATGTGAGTCCCGCACTCATATTTCCAATTTTTCCAACTTTCCGACCAATAGGTCGAAATGAGCTCGGGTGCACCCAGCCCCAAACCAAAGGTCTACCTAGCCTAAAATTGATATTTGGAGTTGCTGGTGCAGTCCATTAAGCCATCCGTCGCACGGATAAAAAGATATCTACATAAGTCCAAAATAAGACTCTTGAAGTCATGAAAAACCAAAATATCGCATAAATGATACCAAAATGCATCAAAAATCATGCCAATCACTCCCACACTCCAGAAATACCATAATACATCTATGGGGAGGGGTAAAATAGTCAAATCACACAGAAACATATAATTCACATATTTTATCAAAAAGTTGATCGTTAAATCATCCACTATTAAAAATCTAGTTCGTCCTAGAACTAAGGCAAAGAAATACCTAAATCGATGAAGAGTTGGGGATAGGGACTATGCATATCAGGCTCAACCTCCTAAGTAGCCTCATCTGCAGGTCGATGTCGCCACTAAATCTTAGCCACAGGGATAACTCTAGAGAGCAACCGCCTAACATCCCTAACCAATATGGAGACCAGCTCTTCGACAAAAGACAACTGGTCATCTAACTAAACTGGCTCCCAACGAATAACATGAGACTCATCCGCAATGTAACGGCCAAGCATAGAAACATAATAAACTGGATGAACTACTAATAGATCAGGGGACAAAGCATAAGCCATATCACCAACAGTTCGAAGAATCTCAAATAGACCGATATACCTAGGGATAAGCTTGCCTCTCTTCCGAAATCTCATCACACCCTTCATGGGTAAAACTCAGAGGAAGACACGATCACCAACACCAAATCTCAAGGCATGAAGTCTACGATTAGTATAGCACTTCTAACTACTCTGAGCTGATCTAAATCTATTCTGAATGACCCAAACTCTATCGAAAGTCTCACAAACTAATTCCGTACCTCGAGATCTCACCTCTGAAACATTAAACCAATCCACTGGGTAGCGACAACGCCTACCATACAATTCCTCAAAAGGAGCCATATCAATATTGGAATGGTAGCTATTATTATATGCAAACTCTGTTAAATCCAATTGTTGCTCCTACTGGCCACCAAAATCCATCATGCATGCGCGTAGCATATCCTCCAAAACCTAGATAGTCCGCTCTAACTAGCCATCAGTTTGGGGGTGAAAGGCTGTACTGAGATCAGCTCGAGTACCCAACACATCCTAAAAAGTCTTTCAAAAGTGAGATGTGAACTTAGAACCTCGATCTAAAATAATGGACATCGACACAACATGAAGACGCACAAGTAAGTCCACCAAAGTCTCATGCCCAACAATGGTCACAACACAATATCGGTACACCCAATCCACCACTAAAAAATCACTTACTAAGGTAAACACACGAATAGGCATGGAAAGAGGCTCACTGACCGAATCAAAACTCAAAGCAAAATATGCAGATATATAGGAGAAAGTTGATCTGAGATCAAATAACACAGATACAAGTCTGAAACAAATGGGGACGATATCTGTGATCGCAGCATCAGATGTCTCTGCCTCTATCCCGACAGGTATAGTATAACACTGACCACGACCACCAATTGGTTGATAGCCCCAAGACTACCAATTGCCTGGATGGCCCCACGACCACCCCCACGAGATCCACTGTCTCTGTCCCTCGCATCTCTAGTAGCTCCCCTACCTCTAACAACTGAAGTAAAAGTAGCTCAAATCACCGAACGGGGATAGTCCCTAGCTATATGGCTAATCTCATCATACATATAACAACCTCTACGACCAGTCTTAATAGAAGAAGGTACAAATGGGTCCAAACGGACACCTTGAACTGCTGAACTAGAAAATCCACCACCTGAACTTTGTAAAGCCTCCTACACTGGCCTACTATAATATCCATGAGGACCTCTAAAATCTCTGTCTCGAGAGGTATGACTCCCAAATTCACCAAAATAATACACTTTCTTGGCGCCACCCTGAGATACTAGAAGAATACCCTTTATCATCTTAGCATGATCCACAATACTCTGAAAAAAAGCCCTAAACACAACCATATGAGATGTAACCAATTGAAAGAAGACATCCAAACCCTTTACAAACTTTTGAATCTTCTAAGACTCAGTAGAAAGGCTATCATAGAAATATCTAGATAGGGTATGGAATCATGCCTCATACTTAGCAACTGTCATGGAGCCCTATTCCAAATGATCAAACTCGTCCCACATATGGCCTGTGAAACTGAAAGGCACAAATCTCTCTAGGAAAGCCTCAACAAATTGATCCTAAGTCATCTCGAGAGAATCACGGGGTCTATAACTAAAAAGTAACCCCTACTAATCTCTCACCACATCTCTCAATTAATAAGATATAGTATAAGTTATACCATCCACACAGAAAGAGTGAAACACAACTCAGAACACAAGGTATGAAAGAACTTCACATGATAAAGAATAAAATAAGGAAAGTTTCCTAAAGACGTCCTATATCCTCTCGAAGATAGATATGGACGTCTACTTATCGATCCGCGAGACTATATTAGGCATCCCATTCTTACACCATTGAGACTAATGAACCTGGCTTCTCTGATACCAATTTTTCATGATCTAAAAATTGATAGATCATGATTGCACTTGTTGCGGCGAACCTTAATAAGTAAACCTTCCACCCAAACTGATACACATGGGGAAGGACAAAAATGACCCCCAAGGTAAGGCTTCTAGAACGAAGACGAACCACATAGATATAATAAAAATAGAAAAAATAAAATCTACACATGTAGTCATAAATCCTAAAACCCTATGTCAATAGTATAAAAACCACTAATACAATCCCGGAGTTAAATACATTAGTAAAATAACCACAAAAGAAACTATCTGTCTTGAACACTAATAAAGATATAAATAATATAGAAAGATAGATTTTAACTCCGGACATAGGAATGTCCAACCACTACCTTGAGTAATCTGAAGGCTCTCAAAATCAACCAATTTGAGGCGCACTTGAGCTAGGACCTACAACAAAAGGGTGCAGTAGGCGTGAGTACGATCCACTTTTACTTAGTAGGTATCATAGGCCGAGCAAGCAAAGTAGTAAATAAGGCATACAAAATATACACTAAGGGCGCGTCGCCAGCAATCAGAAAATATCTCACAACGGTAGCCCATACCATTTGCACTAACAATTCTATAGTATCCACATATAATATAACAATACACCAGATATGAATACAAATACATACAATGTCATATACAAGTAAAACAAAGAGGAACATGTATACTCGGAATCATCAAGTATAAATAAAGTAAGATAGAACAATTATACATTAACAAGTCAAGATATAGAACAAATAGATAGATGACAAGTCAATATGGAAATACAAGCACAACATAACACAATAAAGCAAGTTCAATGTATATAATAATGATGATGATTATGCATTAGGTCATCACACAACCTCCGGGATCATCGTACAATCCCCATATATACCTACGAAGGTAAGCCTCCCAACGCAGGGCCCATGGGGGGTTCGTCAACCTGTATACAATCCACAAATCTCATATCTTCTCCCCAACATATCCCTACGAGAGGGTTTTATAAGGTGTTACAATATCTTCTCCCCAGCACTTTCCTTATAGAGGATTTTATAAAGCGTGTTGCTAGTGCTTCTCAGATATTGCTATGGTAGTACTAATATTTCATGAATGAGTATTATATGAAGATATAATGCTCAAAACCAATCACAATGAGTATTTCCACAACCAATCACAATGATATATTTCCACAACCAACCATAATTATACATTTCCGCAACCACGTGAGCCAATATCCACTCATTATTTCTATTTCATCCATGAATTTACACATGTCGAATATAACAATAAGTATGAATATATCACAATACACCAATGGTACCAGATTAGTTATTTCAACAACACAATACAATTATTCACATATATTCAAAGCTATCAACATCACATAGGACCCCACACGATCACACGTATCATATAATTTCTCAATTTCAATAATTACATTACGTATAGTCCTCCACACGGGCACAACACATAGATATACATTTTTCATGATTAGTTCCAACCATTAACATGCATTTTTTATCATCATTTACTACCCAACCCAGTCTGAAGAGTTAAGCCATAACCTACCTCAAAAGTCAAGACCGGTCTACTACACCTTGAACCCACGACCTTACTTTTCACGAATGATCTCAAACTGAACTAAAAACTTCAAATATGGAATCTACGCATCAAAACAAACCAATGACACTCATATTAACTATTTTTGGTTCGGGATCAACACGGACCCCCGAAATGGGTTTTCAAAAAGAAGGGCAAAATCGTTACTTTACTTCAAAAATGTATTCCCCATATTCTTTGGAATCGAGAGATGAAAATCCAAGTCAAATCGAGTAAAAAAATAAGGTTCAAATGAAAGAAAAACCATTTTTGATCTTTACCGGGTAAAATTTTTAAAATTCGGGTTACAATTAAGAATCAGAGTTGTTTTAAAGGTTAAGTTGATAAAAAAGTAGTAATAATAAGATTAAAATATTAATCAAGTGAAATGGAAAGAAATTGAGGTTTAAAATCAAGCCCTAAGATTTTTTGGGTTTTGAGAAATTAATCAAGAAATTACTAAGAAAAGGGTGAATTCTTACCTCAAATCCGTAAGAGAATCAAGAAATAGATGTTAATCTAGCTTTCCAGGCTCCCAAAAGCTTCACTTGTAAGATTTCACACTATTTTAGGGTTTTACTCTCAAGGGCAAGGTGAAAAAATGGGTCAAAAAGGGGTTAAAAAATCTGCTATAAATAGCAGATTTTTTTAAAGTCCAAACAGACTCTGATGGGGTGTTTGAAATTCGTTTGGAGTCTGATACATGCAAATGAACTATGCAACCACACTAAATTTGGTGTTTCAAACGCAATGGAGATATCATATTTTTGAAAAAAAATTATTTTCACAAAGTTGACCCTCGATATCCGAAATTATAATTTTCTAAATCCAGGGTCAAAATGAGATTTAAAAGCCATAAAATCATATCAAATATGTTACCACCTTAAAATCTACATTCTAGATCTACGGGTGAAGTCGAATTTTCCATTCGGGATCATTTCAGCAAAATGTGGGTCCCACACTCATATTTTTAATTTTTCCAACTTTCCGACCAATCGATCGAAATGAGCTCAGGTGCATCAGGCCCCGAACCAAAGGTCTACCTAGCCTAAAATTGATATTTTGGAGCTACTGATGTAGTCTATTCAGCCATCCATCGTATGGATTAAAAGATATCCACATAAGTCTAAAATAAAGCTCTCAAAGTCCTCAAAAACCACAATATCGCATAAATTGTACTGAATGCATCGAGAACCATGCCAATCACCCCCACACTCCAAAATAATCATAATACAACTATGAAGAAGGGTAAAATAGTAAAATCACACGGAAACACACAATTCACATATTTCATCAAAAAGTTGATCGTTACAATTCGGCTTGTATCAACCTTTATACTCTATCTGTTGTTTTTAGGGTATAAAATCTGTCTTAAGCAACACGAACTTCAAACACAAGTTCAAAAAACTTATGAAGTATCAAAATGAAGTTTCAAGAACTTCAAATACAAGTTCAAACAATTTATGACCTATTAAAATGAAGTTCAAATTATTTTCTAAAAAACAGTAAAACCAATGTTTAGGAAGAGATGAAGACAGAGAAAATCAAGTTCACCAAATTCATGGTGTGTCCTTATGAAACTTATTCCCCTCAAGTACCCGAGGTTATAGAATATATTCTCCTAGAATAAAATGATTCACTTCAGCAAATAGTGGTACCTTAAATTCACTGAACTACAAACTCAATCAATGATTGCAGATCACATTTGAATTTTTCAAGAATAAGACATTTTTTTACTTTAAAATTTTTTTGTCTTTACGTGAGTAAAAATTCAGGTATTTATAGCCAAAAGGTGGTGCTTTAGAAAAGAAGTGATGGTTCTTGAAAAAATGCACTGTTTTGAATTATTCCTGACCTGAGGACCCTGCCTGCAGCCATAGGTCACTTATTGTACAAAAACAGAAATGTCCATCTCTTCTGCGAACTCCATCTGCATCCGCAGGTCACATTTTCATCTTTAAACAGTGCCTCGAAGGGTCACGTCCCTTTGAGGTGCGTTGTGACATGCATCCACACATGTTTGGGTGGGTCCGCAAATGGAGAAAAATTGTTTATCAAATTTTTGGATTAAAACATCACTAATTATCAAATTTCAAATGAATTTTTTTTTCAAAAAGATAATCTGTCAATCCAAATCCAACGACCGAAGATGAGCAAGCAATGAATGGCACAAGGCTTGTCTTGTTCTTGCCTTAATATCCATATGAAGGAGTGCTTCTATACTTAATCACAAGTATTTTTCTTTTTGTGGGAGAACATTTCCTTTATAAAACGAATACACACTTCAGTTTTCCATCTATTTTCTTTCCTTCATTTTCCATTCACATTCGCTTAGAACCCAACAACAATAACCGTAATCGCGATGCCTTGCTGAGTGCTCAAAATTCCCTAGCACAATGCTCTCATCCCCGTATTTGCTTAAGAGTTTATGAAAATATGACCGCCATGTCCTCCTAATGAGTACCTCTTCCACCAATATTTATCGTCTTCATCCTTTATATAATATCTTTCGCTATAACGGCTTTCATTATAAATGGAAAGTTTTGCTCTTCAGAATTGGGCAGGGATATCTTCACATTTATTTTCCTCTATTAGCCACACCTTTCTAGTTAAGACAGAATTAATATATTTACTAAGCGAATTAGTAAAAAAAATAAAAGGACAAGAAATATGTAAAACTAAGTTAGATATATGCCTTACTGAGGAAACAGAAAATTCTCATCCAAAAACTAACTGCAAAGCACAAAGAATGGACCAATTCTATTTTTCCTATAAATATGTAAAACTATAAACGAAAAAGTGCACTATAAGGTATAACAAATAGAAACTTTTAGTAGCCACATGCATATCTTAAATTCTCTCTATTGGGATCTTAATATCTCACATGCGTTTTTTGCAAAGAAAATGGATCTAAAATCAAGTCAACTCATTATATTTCATACAAGAAACTATTACTCCTTTCATCTCAAATTTTTTGTTGTCAATTTTAACAATACTTTTCTCAAATTATTTGTCAGTTTATTCAAGATAAATGAATTATAATTTTCTATTTTATCGTTAGTAGTAATTGTTATTTAAAACTATAAACACCTCAATTAAATGGAGGATGACACACAATTAAATAGAGTATACATTAAATGAAGATAGATTAAATATATTAAAACATAAATAGGGATAAAATAGTAAAAATTTCTGAAGAGGCATGTTAAGAGTGTGCGACATATAGTAATTTGAGACAAATGAAGTAGCTAGGAAGCACATTTCACTATAGAGTATGTATAGAGTACTACCTGGCCAAAACTAATTTTTGATTCTAAATAACTAATGCATTTTCCTTTCTCCACAGATGGAGTAAGATGAGTAAATTAAGTGTGGGTGAAAAATAAGTTTTAAAATTAAAATTGGTGAGAACTGTGACTAACTCAAGTCAAATTCTTTTTAATTAGTGATTAAAGTAAATTGGGGTGTAAAATGTAATTTTTTAAACTCTTTAAACTTTTCAAAAGTTACCCAACTCCAAATTTCAAATTTTAGAATTTTCTCCTTTTTCTTATCTTTCAATCTTCTTTTTTTTTTTTCTTTCTCTCTCCAAATTTCGTTCTTCCCATCTTCTTCTTCTTATTTTTTTCTCTCTCGCTAGATTTTCCTCTTCTTCCATCTTCTCTTCTTCTTTTTCTTTTTCTTTCTCTTTTCATTTTGTTTTTCTTCCCTTTTTAATCTTCATGAGCTATTTTTGTTTAAAAAAATTGAGAAGTTTGAAAAGAAATTTTTTGATTTCTTTTAAAAATGAAGAAATAATTCAGCAAATTCAGTAACTACGAGAGTTGCTTCAGTAACTACCACAGTTATGGTAATTGTTGCAACAATTACTACTAGTTGTTGTGTTACAACAATTATCGAAGTTGCTGCAACAACTTCTTTAGTTGCTATAGCAACTTTGATACTTACTTAATTTCTGAAAAAGATGTGGTTGGAGGAAGAGCCCACGAAAAAGTGATATTTATGGTAAAAAGAAAAGTGGTGGTGCTGGCGGTGACGTGGAATGAGAAGATGACATTTGTTGCGGTGTTGATATCGACAGTGGTGGAAGAGAAAGAAGAAAAATAGGCGATAGTTATGTAGAGGGAGGAAATAATAGTGAATCTGGAAGAGGTGGCAATGGTAGTGATAGTGATAGTGGAGGAAGAGAAGGTGGCAGCGGTGGCTGTGGCAAAAAGGGTATGGAGGAAGAATGATGGTGATGGTGTAGGGATCTTTGTGTAAATATGATGTAGGGATGTTTGTGTAAATAATAAAACTTGAGGGTTTTAAAATTAGTGTCATTAATACTAATCTTAAAATTGTCACCTCTACTCATATTTAAGACTTGTGTCACTCTTTTTTAGTTTTAAAACTTTTTTGTCACCCTTAATTTAGGTTGGTGTGAAATACTATTTCCAGCATGGCATCGCTTAGGTTTAGTTTAGTTATTGCTATTCTTATCATGGCATTCTCAAGTTAGTGTCCATCTTTATTTATCTCAACATTATACTTAAGTTATTAATGTGTTTTGTTAATAAGCACAAAGGTACATATTGTAGACACCTAATTTTGTCCCTCCTGAAAGCCAAATTTTATCATTTACCCCGTCTTATCACGCACCCTCAATCATGTTATAGATTCCACACAAGACAAGAAAACAACAAATTCATAACCATTTTTAACACCCCACCCTAATAAATTTCACTTTATCCTAACCATCCAACCCCTACTCCACATACCCCTACCCATCCTATGTACCCTTGAGCCCCATCCCCTTGTCACATTTTTCTTCTTCTTTTGAAATACATACTCACATACGCAGTATCACTCTCACAGATAAATACGCATATACTCCTCCATATACATAGACTGATACCTCATAATACACGGACTAACCATCCTTTCACTATTAATACACTCTTTAACTCCAAATTATCACAACCAACAACAATGAACAAACTCACACACACTCCCCTCAGAATATCATGGCACACATAAGAAAAATGGGGAGGGGAACTTGACACTGTTTCCTCTTAGATTCCATACACACACAGTCACTGAACTTTACACACACGATCACACATACAGAGATCAAAAAAAGGTAACTCACACACCACACAAAATGCACACACGAATATAGGGAATATAGGGAAATTAGGAGTAAAAACTTGGGTTCGAATTGGAAATTGGAGATGGGAGAGAAGTAATCAAGAGAGTGGGAGCTAAAATTAAGGAAAAGGAGATATTCTCGGCGGAAGCCCAATGGAACAACCACCAGGAATTCAAAAGTTCACTGTTTGGCTATGCTTTCAGCGAAATCCACCAAAAAATAGTATCACTAGTTTTATTTCGGGCCAAAACCACTCCAAAAAGCTATTCTCTTTCTATTTTCTGTTAAATCCCACCAAAAAACTTTCTGTTTTGATTTTAGGTGTTCTGTTCATCTGTTACTTCGCAATTCTGGTTCAAATTGGTGGAAAACAGAATAAAGGGAGTATATCGAGGTCCCTACAGAGTTCGTTATTGAGGTTTAAATCAGATTTTCTGGACGTGGTTCTATATTTGATACATTGAAAGATCACCTATTTTTCTTACTCTTAGTCTTTGCTTTTATCTTGAATTTTAATTTTTCGTGGGTGTGAATGACCTGTGCGCTTAGCATGTTTTTATTCCTTGTGGTATGTATGTCGTTGATGTTTGATTTAGATTTTGAAACAAAAAAGGGGAAGCTTTGAATTAATAATTGAGACTTGTTTAATCAATGATTGAGAAGGAAATTCAGGGAGGGGTTACTCTTGATAAAGTGTATTTGGATTAATTTTGATCCCTTGATGATGCTGAATCTGATTGAATCTTGATAAATCAAAATGAGTAGGCAAACAGTAGGTTGGGTAGGCAAAACATAGGGATTGTGGAATGAATTTTTATGCTTGAGATTGTTTTATGTTGTCTCTTGAAATTGAAAAATGTATTCATTTAGTTGGAGAATGCCCCGAGGCCATTTGTACTTATTCACCGAGGTATGCCCCGAAGTCTCTTGCACGCGAAGAATGTTCGTGATCAAGGACCGAGGCATTAGGTAGAGCATAGTTTAGGACTATTGTAGGTTAGCGTATGTTTATTTCAGTATATTTATTTCGAACTGTAATAATTAGACTAAACACTATTTTCTCGGACTTATTTTGTTTGGTTTGTTTGTTTTTTGTGTGTTTTACGTGGTTTATTCACTTCATAGCATCAGATTAGCTGATATACTCCACAAAACGACCATGATCGAACCACGAGACCGAGGGATGCCTAACACCTTCCCTTCGATTAACAAAATTCCTTAATCAAAATCTCTGTTCATGGACTAGTTTTGAAAGAGTTAAAAATTATTTTGAAAAAGGATTTCCAAAGGTGACTTGGCACACCAGATTATGCCAAGTGGCGACTCTGAATTTTAATTGTTAAAGGTCCTTTTCGGAATAAATTATTTTCTTTTGTCACTTAATAATAAAAACCCTTTTCAAACATAAAAATATATGAATCTTTTTAGTTAAAAAGGGGTGTGATAGCTCTGGCGACTCTGCTGGAGAGTTTTCAAAATTCAAGCTTTATTTTGAGTTGTATCGGCTTAGTTTGACACTATAGGTGTATAAATGTTTTGTGTATATTGTAGTATGTGTTATTGTTTTATCATTGTTGTGCACTTATGTGCTACATATTTATGATTTTCTCTTATGTATTATCATTTTATATCTGGCATCATATGCATTATCCGGAGTCAATTATTTTGTAACAAGTCCCAGAGTACACATCATGTACATAAACTCTAGTTGAGTCACCCTTATTTTAGGAGGGGAGCCGTCAGATGTATGGAGTAGATGGATATCAATCACAACCACTATCGATCATATGATCCCCCGAATAGCCTTGTTAGTGGACCCCAGCCTAGGTCAGCCTTTAGGTCATGCTTATCTGCATCATATTGAGACCTAATGGAATTCACTTGGTCCTTTGTAGGAGACTCACACCTAAAGCATCCCTACGTACTAATTGTTGCATCTTTGAGTCAAAAAGCATGTGCTAGAATTAAAGAAAACTGTGTAGGCAAGGAAATGTTGAAAAAAAGGGGAAAAAAGAAAAGTGAGTCAAAAAAGAGTTTTTAGAGTTCTTTATGGCTTTTGTTTTCATAATTCAAAAATATTTTTACCATTTGAATTCATTTCTAAAAACAAAAAACAAAAAAAAGAATTCCTTTTGTTTCTTTAGTAAGCATTCATAATTCAAAAATTTCAAAAAGATTTTTATTAATAGGAGCTCTTTATAAAATAAAAATCCAGAAAAATGATATAGGTTTTGTACATTTCGTATAATGAAAATACCCAAAGGATTTTTCTTTCATAGTTGTTGGTGTTATTTTGTATGAAGTGTCAAATTGAAAACTCAAAAAAGATTTTATTGACGTTTTTATCATATGTTTGTGGTCGTGTCTCTCAAGTCAGGGTTTAGTCGATTGTTTAATCTTTAATTATCCAATCTGGAAAAACTACGTACACTTGATTCTTCTCTTTCGGGAGTGACATATGTAGGCAGACCTTTGAGGGTTCGGTGATCTTATTTAAAAAATCTAAAGGGTTCGGTGATCTTATTTAAAAAATCTAAAAAGATTTTCTTCACTTTTAATTTAGAGTAGGTGTTTTATATACATCTTTAAAAGAAAACTACAAAAAAGATTTTCCTTTGATAGTTTTAAATTTCATTTTCATATGAAATGTAAATCAAAAATTCAAAAAGATTTTCCTTTGATAATCATAGGTTTCATTTTGTATAGGAATTGTAAAATTGGAAAAAATTTCAAAAAGATTTTCATCTATTCTTTTGACAATTTGTTATTTTCTTTTCTTCTTAAAGTTTCAAGAAAAAGAAAAAGAAAAAGAAAAAGAGTCTGATTGGTCATTTTTTTGCCAAACTTTATGAACTACGCACACCTGGTTCTCCTTTCTCGAGGGTGAGATATGTAGGCGCCCTTCGTGGGTTCAGTGATCTTTTCAAAAGAAAAAAAGAGAAAAAGATTTAGAGTAAGTATTGAACTCTAACGCATTTGTTATCTTTTGTTCAGTTAATTTAAGGTGGTTAGTTTGTGGCATTATGGCTAGTCCTCCACATCACACCAAATCCAAGAAATGGTTAGTTGTGTCCAACAAGGACATAGAGAGTGACAGTAAAAAAAATGAGAGTTTAAAGCAAGAGATTAGGATACTAAGACAACAAATGACAGAAATGCACCAAGCTTGGGCCAGTGGATTGCCTTCTCCTCCATTCCCCACTATTAACCTTTCAAATACCTTGAGTTTTCCAACACAATTGCTAAGTTAGTCTCATACTATTGTTGATGCACCACAACATGTCTCAAAATTTATTCCCCGTCAATTACATCCCAATACTTCCACCACTCTTTCTCTATATCCTCAGTATAAGCCTGCTATATTCACAACACCACATGTTGTCTGTGATTTTTTTGCTCAATCCTTTTCTGAGGCTTCTACATTGGCTATCCACCTAACAGTTATGCTTCCCCATGCTGCTAGTGGATCCATGTTCAATACTCTTGGTGACCATTGCTATACTCCTGATCCTACTTTTAAGTTAACTGGGCCACCAAAATTTCTTAACAAGAAGCCTAGCGTGTCAGAAGAGCTAGAGAAAATGGTCAGAAAAATGAAGAGTGCAAAAAATGCTATGAAAAGTTCCCTAGGACTTGCGGGTAAAAAAGATATTTCATATAAAAACTGGGGCATGTCTTCAAGTGTTAACCTTCTTCCAAACCTTGAGATATCAAAATTTGAGGAGCATGATGGACATAAAGAATTCATGAAGCATTTAAGATGATATTGCAATCAGTTAAGGGAAACTGGAGGGAAGAAGACTGAGGGAGATACAACAGCTATTGTGGTTGGACAATGGGTACATCCAAGAAGACCCCATTATCGTTACCCTCAGTCTCAAGCCCAAGTTCATACCTAAGCTCTCTATAATCACTACTAAAATCCAGTATACTCCATTTCCCCACCTCTATATCTAGTATATAATGCACATCCATATGTTTAACTCTTTTCTTACTCACAATGGCGCGTACCAACTCCTCAGAGTCATCCTCTAACTCCATAAACATATCAAAGCCCTTCTAGGCCCGATGTTCAATCTAAGTCAAATAATAAAAAAAGGCAAAAGACTAAGGATGGTTTCATGCTAATTAGAGAATCATCTGCCAGTCTGTTCCATAGATTAGTACAATGGGGCATGATCAGTTCTCTCCTTGGGTATACTTCTGATCCGTATTTAAAAATTTTTAATCCTAATGTATGATGTGCATGTTATTTGAATGTTCAGGGTCACAGTATTGAAGATTGTCGTGCTTCAAAAAGAGAAATAGAAAATATGATTCAAGATAAATAACTTGTGGTGCAGAACATTGATAGTGATGAAAGCTCTAGTCATGATAATGTGCAAATCAGTGGCCAAGATGTCAAGCTCAGCAAATCGGAAGTCACTCATTTCCTTACTTGAAAGAATTATTAGTAGTTTATTTTATTTTTCTTCCTGTTTTTTGAATTATTTCAGGGTTGTAGTTTGGAATCTATCTTTTTTTGTTTTTCTGTCATTTTCGTTTAAACCCTTCTATTTTTTCTTTTAATAAAATGTGGTGTCCTTATTTTTTTGTCTTATTTTACGTTGTTTGTTTGTCATCTTTACATAATACATTTTATGTTGATTTTAGTGTTATGACATGCCTATGGAACTTCAGCCAGATCTTAAAATCCAGTTTAATCATGAAACATTAAATCAGAGGGCTAAATTTTTTAAAAAAAGCATCTGAGAAATTGGTAGAGTGTTGAGACATTTGGTGCCACGTTGAAGCCTTCTTTCAAAATTAAGATAATTATTTGACAATCATAAGAATAAATTGGTCATCGATTGAAAAACATATCTCAATTAGGTCAAATAATAGACACATGATCTCTATATCAAGAGAAACAGGAAGATAATCAGCTCCACGAAAGCATGGGTCATTTGATGTGAGGGATGTACAACAAAGGTAGAGTTGTATGTTTGACAAGTGTAGAAGAAGAAGTGGCACACATGCTTAGTTAAAGTTAGTGTTGTTCAAGTGTCACAAATGATCTTCATCTTTTACATCATATTGTATGATATGTACTTGCATTTTCAAGGTTTGATATGATGAAGACATTTTTATTCTGCTATCCAAATGTTGTGTCATCATTTGTTTACCCCATTTGAGATCTAGTTCTATTTTCTTTCATACCCCTCTTTTGGAATCAAGATAGATTCAACAAGGTTCAAGAAAAGTGGTGAATAAAAGAATAGAGTCAGAAAGGTTTCAAAAAAAAGGAGAATAAAAATATGTCAAAAATAAAGAAAAGTAATGAGTGCTAAGAAAAATAGAGTAAAAAAAAGTTTCAAAGAGAAAAAAAAGAAAAGAAATCAGAGTCAAGCAAAAGAACAAGTTTCCTGAACTACGTTTGACCTGATTCTCCTCTTTCGAGGGTGAGATACATAGGCAGTCTTACTCTGGGTTCGGTTCAACCAAATAAACAATTTAGAATTTCCCAGTCAAAAGAAACTGGGACATAAGTTAATTTTCATTATTTGAGTCGATTCCAAAAGTTGTAAGTCCCACCCCACTTCAAGCATTGTTTGGGCCTCATGTCATTCATTCTTTCTAACCTTATCCAAAAGCCAAGTTACAACCAAAGAAAGACCTTCAGATCAATCTTTGAGATTGTTAAGGCTAAGCATGCAATGAATATGATGGTATATTTTGGGAACTACTTGTCTTCCTTAACATAAGAAATCAGGAAAAAAATAAAAATAAGAAAGTCTTATTAGTGAAAACCCTCACGAACATCGTAAGGCAACAGTAAGTTTAGAGAGATAAAAATAAGAGAGTTTTATTAGTGAAAATCCTCACGGGCATCGTAAGACAATTCTGAGTTGAGATAAATAAATATAAGAGAGTCTCATTAGGGAAAACCCTAACGAACATCGTAAGGTGATGGTGAATTGAGAGAAAGAAAATAAGACAGGCTTGTTAGAAAAAAACTTTCAAGGCGTCACTAGCTAAATGAGTTCTCTGAAAACAATTAGCTCAAGGAAGTAACTCAGATGTGCAATTCCTCATTCCTACAAATACAAGAGAAATGTTGCTGTACAGGTTTGGTAATCACAATTATGGTGAAACTCATTATCTTATACCTCTAAGAGACACACTATCTAATTTAGGTCTTTCATGTCTGATGGATAGGAGGTGCACTTTATATACTGAGCTGTTAATCCTAAAAGATGCACTTTTAGCAAGTACTTTTCACTTTCACTCTTAAGAGACAGACTGTTTGGTCTTAGTCATTCAACTTTACCATCAAAAGGTGCATTTGTTGATCAGAATCTTGATTTATTTTAGCATTATGCATTGTTGAAAGTAGTTGTGATTTAGCTTGATATCCTTAAAAGCCTTTGTTGATAAATTGGGCAAAAAAATATTAATTCCTATTATTAGGAACTTCACTTCAGGACCCTCCTAGAAAATGAGAATTTACTTTTTGTTCAGGACCCTCCTGGAAAATGGGAATTTACTTTATGTTCAGGACCCTCCTGGAAAATGGGATATTACTTTCTGTTCAAAACCCTCCTAAAAAATAAGAATTTACATGATGTTCAGGACCCTCCTGGAAAATGGGAATTTACTTTATGTTCAGGACCCTCTTGAATAATAGGACATTACTTTCTGTTCAGGACACTCCGGAAAAATGGGACATTACTTTCTGTTCAGGACCCTCTGGAAAAATAAAAATTTAATTTATGTTTAGGACCCTCCTAGAAAATGGGAATTTACTTTATGTTCACGACCCTCCTGAAAAAAGGGACATTACTTTCTGTTCAGGACCCTCTTAGAAAATGAAAATTTACTTTCTGTTCAGGACCCTCCTGGAAAATGGGAATTTACTTTATGTTTAGGACCCTCCTAAAAAATGGGACATTACTTTCTGGTCAGGACCCTCTTGAAAAATAGAAATTTACTTTATGTTCAAGACCTTCCTGGAAAATAGGAATTTACTTTATATTCAGGACCCTCCTGGAAAATGGGAATTCACTTGATGTTCAGTACCCTTTTGGAAAATGAGAAATTACTTTCTGTTCAAGACCCACCTGGAAAATGGGAATATACTTTATGTTCACGATTCTTCTGGAAAATGGGAATTTACTTTACGTTCAGGACCCTCCTGGAAATTGGGAATTTACTTTACGTTCACGACACTCCTGAAAAATGAGAATTTTCTTTATGTTCAGGACCCTCCTAAAAAATGGAAATTTACTTTAGGTTCAGGACCCTCCTGAAAAATAAGAATTAATTTTCTGTTTTGGACCATCCTAGAAAATAGGAATTTAGTTTAGGTTCAGGACCTTCCTGGAAAATAGGACATTATTTTCTGTTCAGGACCCTCCTAAAAAATAGGAATTTACTTTATGTTCAGAACCCTACTAGAAAATAGGTATTTACTTTATGTTCAGGACCCTCCTGGAAAATAGAAATTTACTTTATGTTCAGGACCCTCCTGGAAAATAGAAATTTACTTTATGTTCAGGACCCTCCTGAAAAATGGGACATTACTTTATGTTTAGGACCCTCCAAAAAAAAATAAAATTTACTTTATGTTCAGGACCCTCCTAAAAAATGAAAATTTACTTTTTGTTTACGAGCCTCCTGGAAAATGGGACATTACTTTCTGTTCAGGGCCCTCTTGGAAATGGGACATTACTTTCTGTTCAGAACCCTCCTAACAAATGGAAATTTAGTTTATGTTTAGGACCCTCCTGAAAAATGAAAATTTAATGTATGCTCAGGACCCTTCTAGAAAATGAGACATTACTTTCTGTTTAGGACCCTCTTGGAAAATGTGAGTCTACTTTCTGTTCAGGACCCTCCTGGAAAATGGGACATTACTTTCTATCCAGGACCCTCCTGAAAAATAGAAATTTACTTTATGTTCAGGGCCTTCCTGAAAAATGAGAATTTATTTTATGTTCAGGACCCTTCTAGAAAATGAGACATTGCTTTATGTTCAGGACCCTCCTGGAATATGGGACATTACTTTTGTCATACCCTATTTTTACCTGAGATCAACACGAGCACGACGTTATGGATTCTAAAAGAATGAAAACTGTACAGAGTCGCCACCTTATTTTAAGGAAAATGATGAAAACCTTTTTTATTTATTAAATGCATGACTTGTGTTTTAGTCTACGAAATCATTTTAGATTCTAGGTAAGGGTTCAAGTTATTCCGAATGGAAGGGGTTAGGCATCCTTCAGAATCCACAAGTGTAGTACCCGGCTAGACTAAATTTATCAAAGAGGGAGGAGGTATAAATATTTAAATAATATAAAGCTGTATGTGCATTAAATATATAAATAAATTTATTGTTATGAAAATATGTACAAAATTATGTATAAAAATATAAAGATTTCATGTAAAAGGAAAAAACATTTTTTGTAACGTATAAAAAAAAAAGTATCTTTTATATACTAAAAAGGAAAAGTATTTTTTAATCAAAAATCACAAAGAAAAATATAAATTCATTTTTTAAAAGAGAGCTATGTAATATGTGAATGTGAATTGGTTGATTAACTTAATTATTTTATGTAAATATTAACGGTCTAGGTTTTGCCTAAAATTGATGAAATTATGTAAATAAAGAATATCCCTGCCTGACACCAAAAAAGTAAAATTTTCACTATGTTCTTTTTGTTATTTGTACAAGTGTGAGAATATAAAATACAATAAAAAATTTAAGGGTCCCTTTGACTGTAACTCCCGACGAATATTTTAAAATAACCTGTATAAACACTAAAAAAAAAGATTATTAGTAACAAATAAAAAATAATCAAAATAAATTGAACAAGTATGTATGAGTATAAATATTTAAAAATATACTTTTTGTTAAAAAGTGGGCTTAGATAATGTCATGACTGCGAAATGGTTGCTCAATTAATTGGCCGTCCTAAATCGTCTTGCCAAGATATGAATTGTAAAATCTTGTATTGTTATAAAGTTTCATCATCGCCCAAAAAATATTTATTTATTACGTATGTATACATAAAAAGTCCGTATTTTGTTTACGGAGGCCTCAAAATTAATAATAATTTTTTCATTGGCCAAAAATGTATAGTATCCATTCATTATCGGTGTAATAAATTGTAAGGCAAAATGAAAGGACAAATGTCCAAATTATCTGCATAAATTAATCATAAGAATCCGTAAAAAGTAAAGGAGTATAGCAGCAACTTTTGACCATAAAGATAAAGAAATGTCAAAGTCATCAAAAAAAGTGAACTAAACAAGAATCACCCCAAATATCCCAATCAGTATTGCATAGAGAAAACACAAGAAGCCGAAAAAACATAGCTAGCAATCAAAAATCATCCCAAAGCAAGCATGTTCCAAGAATCAAGACCTCCCCAGATAATTCAAAAGCAACAAAAAATATCAAGGATCCAAAAGTAAAGAGAAAAAAAAAAAGAAAATGTCAGAGCACCCTGAGCGAACCAAATCCATAAAATAAGTAAATTATTAGCGGATCATGTAATAAGAAATAAAGGTTGGTGCTACTTCAACGGCATATGCCAGAGCAACGCCAGAACCTAGATTCCGACCAGATCAGACTATTTTTAATGTGGCAGTGGCGGCGCATGTGGTTGTTGCGGCGGCTCATAGATGTATCGATACTCGCCCGCCGGCGATTAACTCCAGCGTGGCGTGGCAAAAAGGGAGAAGAGAGTGAAAGGCGCTGGTGAGTTTTTGATGGCTAGAGGCTTGGTGAAGAACCACTGGTTGGAGATGACCAATAGTGATGGGGGCTTTGCCGGATACAGAAGAGAGGGGAGTATAGAGGCGGCGCCGATGGACAGTTCGTCGGATCTGGGACAGTGAAGGAGAAAGGGAGAGAATTGTGAGGGAGAAAGAGATAAAAATGATGTTTTTCTGTAGTGTACTTGCGTGTGTATATGTATGTGGATATGTGTAGTGTATGTGTGTATTGTTGTGTTGTGTCCTATATCTGTGGTGTGTTTTGAAGAGAAAAATAAAAAAATGGAATAAATAAAATATGCTTGTGTATCTTTTGAATATGTGTGTGGGTTTGCAAAGAAAAAATATGTATTAGTTGTAAAATATAAATATATGTGTATTTTGAAAGAGAGGAAAAAATGAACAAAAAAATGTGTCCAGAATGTGTCCTCCCACCACCTATTTATATAAAAAATTGAGCACCCCTTTTATCCAATGGATAAAGGGTTGTCCTCTCTTTTTATAATAGAACACCCTTAGGTCCTTAAGTTATTAGCCAAAGGATTTTCATTATTTTGATCAACGGACAAAGTAATTATCCAAAAGGTAGTGTCATTGAGTGGTCGTTGTCAGATGTGATGAGACAACACTGAGTGGTCATTGTCGGAAGTGACAAGACATTATTGTGTAGTCATTGTCGGATGTGATAAAACATCGAATTATTATAATGCACAAAAATAATTGATCCGACTCATCATTTGTATACTGTAAAATATAGATGTTGAATGAAAAATGTAAAGAATATTAAAATTATTAAAATATAATTAATTTAAAAATATTATAAAAATATATATAACGTCATGTCGTGCACGTGCGCAAATATTTGTAAAATAATAAATTGATAAGAATAAAAAAATTATTAATAAATTATAAAGATTAAAAAATCCTAAAGTTAGGATGAAAATTAATAATTTGTTATCAATTGTAAAAAATATGTGAAAGTTGTATTTTGTGCCCTTTAATGGTCAGGAAGCCTTAATACGTTATTTTTAAGCACGGAGAGCCAAAATTGGGTGTCAACAGTTGCCCCTTTCATTTGTAGGCGATGTCAAAGTCTTCAAGCAAAAACGTTGACGCACAACCAATTTTGCTTGACAAAATAGTTTGATGAAAATTTGACCGAACTCCGATTTAGAGTTGCCTACATACCTCGAGTTGTGTGAGGATCAGGTCAGGTGTAGTTCAAATCATGGCAAAATTTTTATAAATACAAAATTTACCCCAGTGTAGAATTATGGTGACACTAGGTTCCTTCAAGGATGACAGCAAAGATTTTAACATGAATGGGATGAATATAGGTGCATGTTCCAAAATTGATTGTTTGGGTAGCTGGAAATAAGTAGATGTCGGATAGAAATATTTGCTGGGGACTTTGAAGGAAAAGGAGATTGCTAATTTTCAAAGATTGTCCCAGTATCAGATTAAGACGACATTGAGTAATGATAATAAGGATTATAAAAATGAGAGTTTTGGGTCGAGTTGAGTCGAGTTTCTTCGCCAAAATTCCTGACATAACTAGGGATCCCTGACATTCCGCTAGATTGCCCTATTTTGCTGCTAAGAGGATAGTTCTACGTTGTACTGCATGTTCTAGTATTGTCTCTATTTTTTAAGGCAATCCGCCTGGCGGGGTATGATAACTGAAATGTAAATAGCCTCCGTCGGCTGAAATATAAATATCCTCCGCTGGCTGAGCAGTTGCATGAAATGTAAATAGCCTCCGTCGGCTGAAATATAAATAGCCTCCATCGGTTGAAATGTAAATAGCCTCCGTCGGCTGAAATGTAAATAGCCTCCATCGGCTGAAATATAAAGAGCCTCCGTCGGCTGAAATCTAAGTAGCCTCCATCGGCTGAAATGTAAATAACCTCCATCGACTGAAATGTAAATAGCCTCCGTCGGCTGAAATACTTGTTGAAGAAGTGAAAGTTGCATTATATGCCCTATTGTTAGGGGCGAGCGTGCCTTGTCCTATTGTTCGAGACGGACTTGCCCTATCCTATTGTTCGGGGCGGACTGCCCTGTCCTATTGTTCGGGGCGGACAACCCTATCCTATTGTTCGGGGCAGACTTTCCTGTCCTGTTGTTCAGGGCAAACTACCCTATGTTATGTTAGAGTTTTGTGAACATCTGTTAGTACTTGATGACCGAGTCTTAATGGGGATATCCCTTTAATGTGACCTACAAAAAAACCAAGAAATTTCTTTTAGAGTTAGAAAGTATTAGTGAATGAATTGATAAAACCTGGCTTCCTGGCTTGTGATAAAGATATGATGTTGAGTTTCTGATGGAATGTTGTTTGATATGTGACACGTGCCTCCTTGAGCATTATTATGAACTGCAAGATTCGATAAGATTCTTTAGTGCCTTGGAATAATTATGGATAAATTGATGATACCTGGATTCTCAGCTTGTGATGGTGAGGCAACATTTAGGCTTCCAAGATGTTTGAACCTTTGTTGTAGCGATGTTGTACCTACGCTCAAAGAAAGTTTCTTAGTTTGGGGAGGGGATATTTATTTTGTATTGATCGAGAACTCAGGCTAGTAGCTATCTCGTCCTTCAATATTTTGACAATTGGTAATCTATTCGGGATTAGGAGTAGTGACACTTCCTAACTCCACATAATGTGCTTATACTAGTATGTCTTCTGGTAGGAACTTTCTCCATCTTGATCTTTGCTTTGAAACTTTCATCAAAGTGACGCGGTTGTTGTGGCTTGAGATGATAAATGAAATTTGAAAAGATGTAAAAGATTATGTTGTTGATATGACCGAGCCTAACTTAAGCTGCCTACATATCAAGTCAAAACATAGTTTCGTGTGAGGGGAATCAAGAAAAATTTGGCCACAAGGGTGGGTATGTGGAGAATGGTAAGGTTGATATTTCTGAACTTGCCTTCAAAGGACCATTTGGTCAATTACGAGCATATCTCTTATGTTAGAGTCTTTAACAACCCATCACTTCTTTCCTGTAAGGACGATTAACATCAAATAATTCCTTAATTTGAGCGATGCTTTTGTAAGTTGTTAGACTCAATCAAGCGTTGAGATTTGCATCTCAATGTCGGTTCCTTCATGTTATGGTTTTGAGTGAAAGAGTAGTGAACGCGTTATATAAGCTATCTTCATATGTAGTCTCGCTGACTTGCATTTTGATGAAAGCAAGAGGCTTGGTATATGCACGAATCTTCTCTACGTAAACTCTGAATATTTCTTAGGTGCCTCATTGATAGTCTCCTTATCTTGTGGGCGTCTTCATATATGAACTCTTTTTAGGTCCACTACAGTCGTCCTTTTGTGTATCTTTTTGAAAGAAAATAACTTGTAACAATAGACACAATAACCCTCTAGTTGTTGCATAATCATTTGTTAGTTGAATATGTCTTCACAGCAGGGTGCCCCTTTTGGACACCGATGACACTTTATATGCAGAACGTTCTGTGCAACAGTATAATCTTGTGTTGAAGAAACAACTCTTTTGAGTCACCTATAATGCTTGTGGCAGGATAACCTCGCTAGTTATTACCAATCATTCTTCACATATGATCTTGGATAAGTCTTGCGCATCTTTTATATCAATACGACTTATAGATTCCTCTTGAATCGTCAATCTTTAGATTATCTTGCGCATTATTTGATGTTGGATACGAGACAACTTATAAATATCCTTTAAATTACTAAACTTTAGGTAATCCTTCACATTATCCGACTTTGAGTAAGAGACGACTTACAGATATCCCTCCAATCGCTAGCTTTCAGGTGTTCTTGCACATCTTCCGACCTTGGACACAATATGACTTATAGATATCTCTCAAATTGTTAGTCCTTGGGTAATCCTGCACATAATCGATCCTAGATATGACGTGGCTTATAGAGAACCCTTGGATGTATCAATTTGATAATCTCGCATATTCTCTGGTAAGGATTTAGTTGCGACTTATGGATAACCTTCGGACTATCAATTTTTGGGTAACCTGGCATACTATCTGGTTAGGATGTTATTGCGACTTACGGATGAACTATGGGATATCATCTCAGAGATAATCTTGCACATTATCTTATTTCAAATAATATGACTTATGGATGATTCTCAAATTGTCAATTTCAAGAAAATCTCATATGTCGTTCGCTTTCAGATAGAGACTTAAAGATGTACCTTTGAATCATGTGCTTTTGATGAATTCGGATGTTGATTCATAAGATGATGAGATATCCTCGACACCAGCATATGCTATCTCGTGTGTCAACAGATATTGAATGCTGATATCCTCGATTGATGTATTAGTCATAATCCAAGCTTGAATGCTTTTGAGCATATTTTTGAAATACTTCTTGGAATTACAGGTATAAATTATCATTCCTTGTTACGAGGATTTTCTTTTGGCTCTTTCATAAGCATGTGCCACCTGAAGATTTGGTTGACCTCCTTATGACTGGCATAACAAGTGTTCGATCCTGCGCTAATCGTCGATGTGATTTCGAAGCATTTGGATTGATAGTATCTTTTAATAATATTTGTAGAGAAGATCTTTGGTTAAGTGATGGGAGTGTCTTTGGTATTGGCCCTTGGTGCATTTTTTCGATATTATAGATAAGTTGTCCCTTGTTGATATCTTGCAACTTTTATGATGACTTGCATTGTTTGGAACAAATCAACCTTGATCATAATATTTCCAATTTGAACGTCCTAGCCTTTGTTGATTTTTGAAGTGTTCTTCAAAATTTTTCCCCAGTCTCTTGGAGAGATTTTCTCGACGATTCTTCGCTGCGTATCTTGGGATAGTCTTGATGGATCATTTCGGGTTTTCTGGATACCGTTGTGTTCAAGTTTCACTCGTCGTTAGGGAAAATAGATTTTTGTATTATAAAGGGACCGAGCCTTATACAGGCTGCCTACTATCCCCCCGAGAGAAATTAGCTCACACGTAGTCCAATTATAAAAAGGGAAATGATTCTACTTAAGTACGACCAAACCTGATGAGGATTGCCTACGTATCTCACCATGAGAAATTAGTTCAGAATGTAGTTCTGATACATGATAATTAGAGGAAATCTATATCTTCAAATATAGGACTATATTGCCTACTTCTGAGTCAATCAACTTGGATTTATCACTATTGCATTCCCACTAAAGTCAATCGCTTCTCTGTAGGATGGCTTATATGAAAGCCTTGTCGGCTCAGCGTGGAAGATGGTGTCCCTCATGTTATATGCACTCTTCCATTTTCATGACTGGGCGTTGGATCAATATTTACATTTGGTTGCACTTCGACACATTGGATTACTCCGGCCTTGGTCAAACATTCAATTCTATGCATTAACCTATGGCAATCTTCAGTGTCGTGCCCTTGAACTCTAGAGTGAAGAGCACATCGCTTTCTTTCATCAAACCATTTAGGTAATGGTTTAGGAATCTTCCCAAGCTCAGTTTGCAGCAAATTTACACCTCTCAATCTTTCAAACAAATATGTCAATAGTTCAACAAATTGTGTGTAGCTTCGACTGTGCTTACCCTTTGAATTTTGTCTAAGCGCAAAAGGTATAGGATTTTGATAAACTGACAATTGGATTGGTACGAATGGTTGTGGTGGATTTTGGTATGTGGAAGCTTGGGGTTGAAGGTAATTTTGTTGGTTATTGTAGGCATGATGTAGTTTGTGACTCGATATTTGCATCATTTTGTTATCAGGATTTTGAAGTGATTGGGATGATTCAGGTATTGAGTGGTGTGGTATCACAATAGATACTTCTTCTTCATTCTCTATCTTGGCTCCTTCGATGAACTCTAACCTAGTAGACTCGCTCGAGTTATTTACCGACTTAATCTTTCCAAAGTTAATCGCCTTTTCAATAAAATTCCGTATTTTGACACAGTCAGCAAACTTTTGCCCCAATGTGGACATTATCCTTTCGAAATAGAAACCATTTTGATTGCGGATAAAATACTTTGTCAATTCACTTTCATCCATCGATGGTTGAACTTTTCCTGCTTTGGACCTCTATCATCGAGCATATTCCTAAAATGATTTAGAGGGCTTCTTCTGTATACTAATGAGGAAAAGTCGATCAGGTGCGATTTCTGTATTAAACTTGAAATGATTCATAAAGTCTTTAGCCATGTTGCTCTATTTGTGCGAATGACGAGGGTCTTTTTTGGTGTACCAGGAGAGCACCTCACCAGATAGATTTCTAATAAACAACTTCATTATGAGCTTCTCATTTTTACCAATCCCGACCAATTTATCACAATATGTTCTTAAATAAGTATGAGGATCGCCGGATCCATCAAACAAGTCGAACTTAGGTGGCTTGAATCCGACTGGAAAATCAACATCTGGATGGATACATAAATCTTCATAGTCTAAATGCTCGCTGACTTGAGTTTCTTGGAGATGTTTCATCGCCTGCTTTAGATCACGAAGCTTGTTTACGATCATGTCGTGTTCTTCTTTCGTCCTTGAATTCATGAAAAACCTACTTTTAGTAGGTATGGTGAAAGCGGGTGTCTCAGTCACACATATTGGAGAAATATATGGTTCTCGAAAGATAGCATAATTTGTTTGTTGAATATCATGAGAAGATGTGACAACATTGGGATGTGGGGTGCAATAAGGAAACTTATGGGAGTTGATGGGTGTGAACGGGGGTGATGGATTTGTTAAGCCAACAGTTGTTGTGGGAGGTTGCACTGACAGATAGTGTTCAGGTATTGGAGTTCCTAGTGAAGAAAAAAAAAGGTGGGCATGGTAGAGTAGCCACGGATGGATATGTGGGGTCCCTTCCTTGGTGTAGTTCTCCTCTTAACGTCTTGAGTTGTTGCTCCAAAAGAAGAATACGTTAATCCTTATCTGCATTATCTTGTCTTTTGAAAATCCCTGATATATTTGCTAGCGTTGGAACACTTCTGGTCGGGTCGACGGTATTGGTGTTCATTATATAGCTTAAGCCAGCTAGTTTTATCGATCAACACAATTAACCTCTATCGGGGAATAATGCAAACACAAATAAAAGTTTAAGAGTTAGTTCATATCAATGGACAAGCACATTCAGACAACGTCGAGTAAGTGTATCTTATATTGTGGAGCTTCATTTTGCTAGAGGTAGGCCTTCGTCCAAACAAACTGATATAGATGAATCTAGATTTTGACTCATTTTGGATTCAGAATAGTTTTAAGTTTTCTTGAAGAGAGAATGTATCCAACAAGGGTGGCTAGAAGAGGCCTATATAGTCGATAAGAATAGATAGAAGCGGGCTAAAATGATGCCTTTAAAAGAGTTAGTATCTCAAGTTTTGTTATTGATGAATGAGGATCTTGTGGTAGAGCTATCGAACGGAGGAGAAGTATCGACAATGCCTCACGCTCATTGGATGGAAAGAGTTAGAAGTGGGTGAAGATGAATAATATTCCACATTCATTGTTTTGAAGAAGAGTGTCAAATAATTGTAGAGTTTTGAATAATATTTTACGTCTGTTGACTAGAAAAAGGAATCAAACATTGGAAGAATGCTTGATGACATTCCACTCTAGTTTGGATAAAAAAAAAGTTAGACGTAGGTGGAGTTTTTAGTGACATTCCCTATCTGCCGACTTGAAAAGATAGTCGAACGAAAGCAAAGCATTTTTAGAACACTCGACTTTCATGGACTTTGAGAAAGATATTTGTGAAGCGGAGTCTTAACAACACTCTATATTTGTGAAAATGGTGTCAAATGTT
Source organism: Capsicum annuum (assembly GCF_002878395.1). Classification (NCBI taxonomy): domain Eukaryota; kingdom Viridiplantae; phylum Streptophyta; class Magnoliopsida; order Solanales; family Solanaceae; genus Capsicum; species Capsicum annuum. The sequence continues at coordinate 75,764 of NW_025892656.1, forward strand.
GGCTAGTTTGGGTAATACTTTATGTCTATTGACGTGAAAATGGTGTCGAATGAAAGAAGAGTAAAAGAAGGCCAATTTGATTGTTTTGAATCCATTAATGTTCGATTTCTGGATTATCTGAATCAGTTCTAACACAAAATATGTCATAAAGGTTTCATAACCTTCTGACGAAAGGGTGGCTTCCTAGTTGCAAAGATGAAACCTTGGACCGTCCCGCCTAAGGTATATGCAATATGACCTATCACTAGAGTAGGATTTTTCCCTAAATGTTCAAGAGTGAGACTGAATATTTGCGAGAAGGTGCACTAACCTAACTGAACCGACTCTGAAACTAAGGAATCCAAAAAAGGTTCGGAGGAGTGCAGTACGCCCCTCGCGTGTACCACAGTGTGTGAATTGTGTACGGCCAAAGACTCGATAGAAAAATGCAAGTGATAAAGCAGTAATAAGTAGTGTTATTCAAATAAATAAGGAACGTAAGTTTGGATTTGACTTGCGTCCTTTCACAGTTAGCATGCTATAAAAATATGTAAAACAAATAACATGATAAAGCATAAAAATCCTAAACTAAGCATGATAAAAGAAATGTAAAGAATTTATAAGCAAATTCATATAATTTGCAGTGTAATAGGTACATAATTTAATCATTTAAAAAAAATGTAAAAATACCTCCCTCGATTGAAATTCGAGTCGATCACGGTTAGAACATGTTGTCATCCCTAGCAGAGTCGCCATTCTGTTATACCCTATTTTTACCTGAAGTCAAAACGAGCACGACGTTATGGATTCTCAAAGAATGAAAATTGTACAGAGTCGCCACCTTATTTTAAGGGAAATGAGAATTTTTTTTTTATTTATTAAAATGCATGACTTGTGTTTTAGTCTACGAAACCAGTTTAGATTCTAGGTAAGGGTTCAAGTTATTCTGAAGGAAAGGGATTAGGCATCCTGCAGAATCCGCAAGTGTGGTGCCCGGCTAGACTAAATTTATCAAAGAGGGAGGAGGTATAAATATTTAAAAAATATAAAGCTGTATGTGCATTAAATATATAAATAAATTTATTGTTATGAAAATATGTACAAAAGTATGTATAAAAATATAAAGATTTCACGCAAAAGGAAAAAATATTTTTTGTAACGTATAAAAAAAAAAAGAAAAGTATCTTTTATATACTAAAAAGAAAAAGTATTTTTTAATCAAAAATTACAAAGAAAAATATAAATTCATTTTTTAAAAGAGAGCTATGTAATATGTGAATGTGAATTAGTTGATAACTTAATTATTTTATGTAAATATTAACGGCCTAAGTTTTGCCTAAAATTGATGAAATTATGTAAATAAAGAATATCCCCGCCCGGCACCCAAAAAGTAAAATTTTCACTATGTTTTTTTGTTATTTGTACAAGTGTGAGAATATAAAATACAATATAAAATTTAAGGGCCCCTTTGACTGCAATATTTCAAAATAACCTGTATAAACACATAAAAAAATATTAGTAACAAAAAAAAAATAATCAAAATAAATTGAACAAGTATGTATGCATATAAATATTTAAAAATATATTTTTTGTTAAAAAGTGGGCTCAGATAATGTCATGACTGCGAAATGGTTGCTCAATTAATTGGCCGTCCTAAATCGTCTTGGAACGAAGTGGTTGCTCAATTAATTGGTCGTCCTATATCGTCTTGCCAAGATATGAATTGTAAAATCTTGTATTGTTATAAAGTTTCATTATCCGCCAAAAATTTATTTATTACGCATGTATACATAAAAAGTCCATCTTTTGTTTACGGAGGCATCAAAATTAAAATAATTTTTTTATTGGCCAAAAATGTATAGTATCCATTCATTATCGGTGTAATAAATTGTAAGGCAAAACGAAAAGACAAATGTCCAAATCATCTGCATAAATTAATCATAACAACCCATAAAAAGTAAAGGAGTATAACAACAACTTTTGACCATAAAGATAAAGAAATGTCAAAGTCATCAAAAAAAGTGAACTAAACAAGAATCACCCCAAATATCCCAATCAGTATTGCATAGAGGAAACACAAGCAGCCGAAAAAACATAGCTAGCAATCAAAAATCATCCCAAAGCAAGCATGTTCCAAGAATCAAGACCTCCCCAGATAATTCAAAATCAACAAAAAATATCAAGGATCCAAAAGTAAAGAGTAAAAAAAAAAGAAAATGTCAGAGCACCCTGAGCGACCCAAATCCATAAAATAAGCAAATTATTAGTGGATCGTGTAATAACAAATAAAGATTGGCGCTACTTCAACGGCGTATACCGTAGCAACGCCGGAACCCAGATTCCGACCAGATCTGGCCATTTTTAATGTGGCAGTAGCGGCGCGTGTGGTGGTTGCGGCAGTTCATGGACGTATCGAGACTCGCCCCCGACGATTAACTCTGGCGTGGCACAGCAAAAAGGGAAAAGAGAGTGGAGGGTACTAGTGAGTTTTTGATGGCTAGAGGTTTGGTGAAGAACCGCTGGTCGGAGATGAACAACAGTGATTGGGGCTTTGCCGGATACAGAAGAGAGGAGAGTGTAGGGGCGGCGGCGGTTGATAGTTCACCGGATCTGGGATAGTGAAGGAGAAAGGGAATGAATTATGAGGGAGAAGGAGATGTAAATGATGATTTTATCTGTAGTGTAATTGCGTGTGTATATGTATGTGGATATGTGTAGTGTATGTGTTTATTGTTGTGTTGTGTCCTATATCTGTGGTGTGTTTTGAATAGAAAAATAAAAAAATGGAATAAATAAAATATGCTTATGTATTTTTTGAATAATGTGTGGTTTTGCAAAGAAAAAATGTTTATGAGTTGTAAAAAATAAATATATGTGTATTTTGAAAGAGAGGAAAAAATGAACAAAAAATGTATCCAGAATGTGTCCTCCCACCACCTATTTATACAAAAAATTGAGCACGCCTTTTATCCAATGGATAAAGGGGTGTCCTGTCTTTTTATAATAGAACACCCTTAGGTCCTTAAGTTATTGGCCAAAGGATTTTCATCCTTTTGACCAATAGACAAAGTAATTATCCAAAGGGTAGTGTCATTGAGTGGTCGCTGTCAGATGTGACGAGACAACACTGAGTGGTCACTGTCAGACGTGACAAGACATTATTGTGTAGTCGTTGTCAGATGTGATAAAACATCGAATTATTATAATGCATAAAAATAATTGATCCGATTCAGCGTTTGCAGACTGTAAATATAGATGTTGAATGAAAAAATGTAAAGAATATTAATATTATTAAAATATAATTAATTTAAAAATACTGTAAGAATATATGTATATATATATATATATGTATATATATAACGTCATGTCGTGCACGTGCACAAATATTTGTAAAATAATAAATTGATAAGAATAAGAAAAATTATTAATAAATTGTAAAGAGTAAAAAATCCTAAAGTAAGGATGAGAATCAATAACTTGTTATCAATTGTAAAAAATATGTGAAAGTTGTATTTTGTGCCCTTTAACGGTCAGGAAGCCTGAATACATTATTTTTAAGCACGGAAAGCAAAAATTGGGTCTCAACAACTTTCTGTTCAGGACCCTACTGAAAAAAGGAAATTTATTTTATGTTCAAGATGCTCCTGAAAAATGATAATTTATTTTATGTTCAGGATTCTCCTGGAAAATTTGACATTACTTTCTGTTCAGGACCCTCCTGGAAAATAGAAATTTACCTTATGTTCAAGACCATCTTGGAAAATGAGAATTTACCTTATGTTCAAGACCCTTTTGAAAATGGAAATTTACCATATGTTCAGGACCCTCTTGAAAAATGAGACATTACTTTCTGTTCATGACCCTCTTGGAAAATGAGAATTTACTTTATGTTCAGGACCCTCCTGAAAAATGGGAGTTTACTTTATGTTCAAGATCCTCCTGGAAAATGAGAATTTAATTTATATTCAGGGCCTTCCTGTAAAATGGGAATTTAATTTATGTTCAGTACCCCTTTGGAAAATGGGAATTTAGTTTATGTTTAGGACCCTCCTAGAAAAAAGGGAATTTACTTGATGTTCAGGATCCTCCAGGAAAATGAAATTTTAATTTTTTTTTAGGCCCCTCTTGAAAAATGGAATATTATTTTATGTTCATGACCCTCCTGGAAAATGATGCATTACTTTATGTTCCGGACCCTCCTGCAAAATGGGACATTACTTTCTGTTCAGGACACTTCTGAAAAATGGGACATTACTTTCTGTTCAGGACCCTCCTAAAAAATGAGAATTTACTTTTTGTTCGGGACCCTGCTAAAAAATGGAAATATACTTTATATTCAGGACCCTCCTAGAAAATGGGACATTACTTTCAGTTTGGGACCCTTCTGGAAAACGGGAATTTACTTTCTGTACAGGACCCTCTTGAAAAATGAGAATTCACATTATGTTTAGGATCCTCCTGAAAAATGGGACATTACTTTTGGTTCAGGACCCTCCTGAAAAATCAGAATTTACTTTATGTTCAGAACCCTCCTGGAAAATGAGAATTTATTTTATGTTCAAGACCCTCCTGGAAAATAGGACATTCTTTTGTTCAGGACCCTCATGTAAAATGGGACATTACTTTCTATTCAGGACCCTCCTGAAAAAAGAAAATTTACGTTATGTTTCGGACCCTTCTAAAAAATGAGAATTTATTTTATGTTCAGGACCCTCCTGAAATATGTGACATGACTTTCTGTTCAGGACCCTAATGGAAAATAGGACATTACTTTTTGTTTAGTACCTTTCTGAAAAAAGGGAATTTACTTTATGTTCAGGACCCTCTTGGAAAATGAGAATTTACTTTATGTTCAGGACACTTCTTGAAAATAGGACATCACTTTCTATTTACGTCATTCCTGGAAAATGGAAATTTCTTTTATGTTTAGGACCCTCCTGTAAAATAGAAATTTACTTTATTCTTAGGACCCTTCTAGAAAATGAGAATTTACTTTATGTTCAGTACCCTCCTGAAAAATGGAAATTTACTTTATGTTCAGGACCCTTCTGGAAAATGGGAATTTACTTTACGTTTAGGAGCCTCCTAGAATATTGGAATTTACTTTATTTTCAGGACCCTGAAAAATGAGAATTTACTTTAAGTTTTGGACCCTCGTGTAAAATAAGGCATTACTTTATGTGCAGGACCCTCCTGGAAAATAGGGCATTACTTTATGTGCAGGCCCCTCTTGGAAAATGGGGCATTACTTTATGTTTAGGACCCTCTTGGAAAATGGGACATTACTCTATGTTTAAGACTCTTCTGAAAAGTGGAAATTTAATTTTTGTTCAGGACCCTCTTGGAAAATGGGACATTACTTTATGTTCAGGATCCTCCTAAAAAATGGGGCATTACTTTATGTTCAGGACCCTCCTGAAAAATGGGGCATTACTTTATGTTCAGTACCCTCTTGGAAAATGAGAATTTACTTTATGTTCACGACCCTCTTGGAAAATGGAAATTTACTTTAAGTTCAGGACCCTCCTGGAAAATGGGACATTACTTTATATGCAGGACCCTCCTGAAAAATTAGGCATTACTTTATGTTTAGGACCCTCCTAGAAAATGGGACATTACTTTATGTTCAAAACCCTCCTTGAAAATGAGAATTTACTTTATGTTCAGGAACCTCCTGGAAAATTAGAATTTAATTTATGTTCATGACCCTCCTGAAAAATGAAACATTACTTTATGTTCAGGACCCTCCTGAAAAATGGGACATTACTTTATGTTCAGGACCCTCCTGAAAAATGGGACATTACTTTATGTTTAGGATCCTCCTGGAAAATGGGGCATTACTTTATATTCAGGACCCTTCTAGTAAATGAGGCATTACTTTATGTTCAGGACCCTCTTGGAAAATGGAAATTTACTTTATGTTCAGGACCTTCCTGAAAATGAGAATTTACTTTATGTTCAGGACCCTCCTAGAAAATAGGACTTTACTTTATGTTCAGGACCCTCCTGAAAATTGTGACTTTACTTTCAGAAAAATGGAATCTTTCTTCATCATAATCTTTGTTTGGGATAATTTCCATTCTAGTTTTGATTTTAATTTCAGGAGCCCCCCTGGAGAATAAAGTGATGAAATTGAAAGACAGGAGCCCGCCTGAAGAACAGGGTGATGAAATTGCAAGTCAAGAGCCCACCTGAAGAACAGGGTGATGAAATTGTAAGGCAGGAGCCCGCCTAAAGAACAAGGTGATGAGATGACAAGTGAGGAGCCCGCATGAAGATCAATGTGATGAAATTGTAAGTCAGAAGCCCTCCTGAAGAACAAGGTGATGAAATCGCAAGTCAAGAGACCACCTGAAGAACAGGGTGATGAAATTGAAAGTCAGGAGCCCGCCTGAAAAACAGGGTGATGAAATTGAAAGTCAGGAGCCCATCTGAAGAACAGGGTGATGAAATAGTAACGTAGGAGCCCTCCTGAAGAATAAGGTAATAAAATTGCAAGTCAAGAGCCCACCCAAAGAACAGGGTGATGAAATTGTAAGGCAGGAGCCCGCCTGAAGAACAGGGTGATCAGATGGAAAGTCAGGAGCCCGTTTGAAGATCAGGGTGATGAAATTTTAAGTTAGGAGCCCTCCTGAAGAACAAGGAGATGAAATCGCAAGTCAAGAGACCACCTGAAGAACAGGGTGATGAAATTGAAAGTCAGGAGCCCGATTGAAGAACAGGGTGATGAAATTGAAAGTCAGGAGTCCATCTGAAGAACAGGGTGATAAAATAGCAACGCAGGAGCCCGCCTGAAGAACAGGGTGATGAAATTGAAAGTTAGGAGCCCTCCTAAAGAACAGGGTGAAGAAATTGAAAGTCAAGCAACAAGGTGAAGAGATTGAAAGTCAAGCAATAAGGTGAAGCAATTGAAAGTCAATAAAGTGAGAAAATTACAAGTCGAGAGTCCGCCCGAAGAACAGGGTGATGAAATTGAAAATCAAAAAATTAAAAAATAGCAAGTCAGGAGCCCGCTTGGAGAACAGGAAGGTGAAATTAAAAGTCAAGCAACAAGGTAAAGAAATTATAAGTCAGGAGCCCACCTGAAGAATAGGGTGAAGATTTTCAAATTTACGATCAGGGTTCAGAAGTACCACCGACAGAACATGGTCAATTTATGAGTTCATCTCCAACATCAAATTTTGTATGGAAAAAGAATCTATTCTCAAGTTCAACCCACATAAGGTTAGATCTTTTGTCAATTTTGAAAGTATCAAAAACTCAAGTCAAGAGCCCAAAAGAAGCTATATAGATAGGACTTTTGTAATTTCAGTTATCTTTTTAACTTGTAATTTTTATTTTTGATGTAATGACAGAGCCGCGGACCGAAACCTCGATAGGGCCTCACTCAACTCTCCAACTCGGTATAGTCCTTCTCCTTCCAACCCTTTGAGATACCTGTGACTTGATTTTCTCATAACTTAGGTAGGTAGAATGTCCTAAATTATGACTCGATGGTACCCTGTCCTTCTTTATCTCCCTTTTGAATAATGGTCGGATCAAAATTTGGTCTCATTGTCTACTTCTTTGTCTGCAAATACATTGTGTTTACATTCAAAGAGGGACATGATGTAGACACCTAATTTTGTCCCTCCCGAAAGCTGAATTTTACCATTTACCCTATCTTACCAAGCACCCTCAATCATGTGATAAGTTCCACACAAGAAAATAATAAATTCATAACCATTTTTCATACCTCACCCTAACAAATTTTACCTCATCCTAACCACCCCAACCCCTACCCCACATACCCTTACCCATCCCATATACCCCCTAGCCCCACCCCTTTGTCACTTTTCTTTCCCCTTTTGCAATACATACTCACATACATAACATCACTCTCACGGATAAATATGCACATATTCCTTCATATACACAGACTGATACCTCACAATATATGGACCAACCATCCTTTTACCATTAATACACTCTTTAACTCCAAATTATCACAACGAACAATAATGAACAAACTCATACTCACTTCCCTCAGAATATCATGGCACACACAAGAAAAATAGGGAGAGGAACTTGACATTATTTCCTCACAGATTCCATACATACAAAGTCACTAAAATTTACACACACCATCACACACACAGAGACTGAAAAAATGGTAACTCACACACCACACAAAATACACACACAAATATAGGGAACAACGGGAGATTGGGAGTAGAATCAGAGGTTTGAATCGAAAATTGAAGATGAGAAAGAGGAAATCAAGGGAGTGGGAGCTAAAATCCAAGGAGAGGGAGATATTCTCACCGAAAACCCGACGAAACAGCTGCCAGAGACTCTAACGTTCAATGTTTGGTTACGGTTCCAGCAAAATCCACTAGAAAATAGTTTCATCAGTTTCATTTCGGGCCAAAACCACACCAAAAATCTATTTGCTTTTTATTTTCAGTTAAATCCACCGAAAAACTTTTGATTTTGGTTTTAGGTGTTTTGTTTATCTGTTACTTTGCGATTCGTGTTTGAGTTGGTGGAAAACAGAACAAAGAGAGTATATTAAGGTCTCTGCGGAGTTTGTTATTGAGGTTTAAATCTGATTTTCTAGATGCAGTTCTATCTTCGATATATTGAAAGCTCCAATTGAGGTCTGTTTTTTTTACTCTCGTTCTTTACTTTTATCTTGAATTTTAATTGTTTGTGGGTGTAAATGACCGATGTGCTTAGTATGTTTTGATTCCTTGTGGTGTGTATACCGTTGATGTTTGATTTGGATTTTGAAACTCGAAAGAGGAATCTTTGAATTAATAATTGAGACTTGTTTAATTAATGATTGAAAAGAAAATCCGGGGAGGGGTTAATCTTGATAAAGTGTATTTGGATTAATTTTGATTCCTTTATGATGATGAATGTGATTGAATCTTGATAAATTGAAATGAGTAGGCAAACGGTAGGTTGGGTAGGCAAAACATAGGGATTGTGGAATGATGAATGTTTGTGCTTGAGATTGTTTTATGTTGTCTCTTGAAATTGGAAAAAGTATTCATTTAGCCGGGGAATGCCCCGAGGCTATTTGTACTTATTCATCGAGGTATGCTCCAAAGTATCTTGCACGCGAAGGATGTTCGTGATCAAGACCTGAGGTATCGGGTAGAGCATAGTTTAGGACTAGTGTAGGTTAGCGTAGGTTTATTTCAGTATATTTATTTCGGACTGTAATAATTGGACTGAACACTATTTTTCGGACTTGTTTTGTTTAGTCAGTTTGTTTGTTTATTTTTTGTGTGCTTTACCTGGTTTATTCACTTCATAGCGTCAGATTAGCCGATATACTCTATGAAGTGACCGTGGTCGAACCACGGGACCGAGGGGTACCTAACACCTTCCCTTCGGTCAACAGAATTCCTTAATCGGAATTTTTGTTCGTGGACTAGTTTTGAAAAAGTTAAAAATCATTTTGAAAAAGGATTTCCAAAGTTGACTTGGCAAACCAGATTATACCAACTGACGACTCTGAATTTTGATTGTTTAAGGTTCTTTTCGGAACAAATTATTTTCTTTTTTCACTTAATAATAAAATTCCTTTTCAAACATAAAAATAAGTGAATCTTTTTGGTTAAAAAGGGATGTGAAACATATGTTAGTGATTTCGTATATATTTCATATGCAAAAAGTGTGCATGTATTTTTTTATACGTTGTTTATAATGTGAATCTATTTATTTTGGATAGGTACCTAACCTCACAAATTTATAACACTATATTTATCATGGAGAGTTTTAAAAAAATATCAAACATAACTAGGGTGGTTTCTAATATTCGTCCTGTATCACTGATGCATCATTTGTGAAATTCGCTTTGTATTAATGATACAATAATTTCTGAAATTTATTTGTATCAGTGATACAACAATTTGCTTTGTATCTATAGTTGTATCACTAATGCACAATGAATCATTCAATCATCACTAATATAGAGGTGAATTTCAGAAATTGTTATATCAGTTATATGGAGCGAATTTTGTAAATTGTTGTTGTGGTTGGTAATTATTCAAATTATTGTTATATTTGATAGGTAAGCCTTAGCTTGTTGTTATTTTTGAAATTTTTTCATTTTGTTCTTTTTATTCCAAGTTTCCAACCATCAGTTAATTTTTATTATTATGATGATGAATATTTTCAGTCGATATGTCCTGGTTCTCAATGAAAGACACAAGTCATAGTTGCTTCAGATGCTGATCATGGTCTCTTGGGACTCAAGAGAAGACTACTTCCTCATCTTAACAATTGGTGGTTAACTTGTTGGAGACCTTGTACTTCAATCGCTGATTGTGCCGATTGTTGGTCGTGTTGACATTGTACATACGATACATATTTATTTCATAAAACCGTTTGTTTGTCTATCTAGTTCTTCATTATGCATTAGACATCATAATATTACGGCATTTCCTTTTTTTTTTCTTGTGTTAAGTGTCTTTCATACTATGTTCACTTCAAATAAGGGGCCGAAAGCGAAATATTTGAAATCTATCAAGTTTTTTTTTTCTATTATTTTGTATGTCGTTTTTGACAGGCTAAGAGAATGAGGTCAAAGGGAACAAAGCTTTTGATTGAAGGTAATTTTGTTTCTGGTTCATCTGGTTATTACTATGGCAAGATTATTAAGTTATCTATAAATAATAATTGTAGAGTAACTTTCAATATATATGTATCCAAAATTTCCAGATTTAAGGTGATTTTAGTCCTTGAAGATCAACTCAATGAGTCCTTATGACGGTGCTTTATTGATCTATGTATAATTTAGCTAACAAAAAATTAATGTAATTGCTTTTCAGGATATAATTTCATCGAATGATCAAACTTGAATTTTACCACACAAAAAATAATTGAACTAATAAAATCAATGTGATTTTTTTTTAGGATACTACTTCATCGAACGATCTAACATGAATTTTATAAAAAAAAAAAAAAAAATTAATACAAAATTGGTCTCTAAGGAAGTGATGTGACACCTCTTTCTGATCAATTAAAACTATCAGTTTTTCCTCATGTTTGGATTTTTATTTTCATTTTTCTTATTAATGTTTAACCACTATTCTGTGAAAAAAAAATCATTGATCATTATTGAGTACATGATAATATATTTTTAATAAAAAAAAAAAGCTTTTAATTCACCCATAAAATTAAGAAAGATATTATTCGAGACCTTTGTAATTATGAAGCTGTAATAAAATAGTCAATAACTTATATATTAATTTTGCAATTTTATTTGAGTTTTCCACTATATAGTATATTCTCATATGAGCTTCCTATATTAAATGTACATATATATTTTTTTTGGTGTTGTAATTTTTTTATTTCTTTTATATCAACAAAATACATATATATATAAAAAAAGGAATTTATGACCGTGAGAAGCGCGGGTTTGTTATCTAATTAATAATTAATAACTATGTTTCATGAGTTTGTTGTATTTGTATCATTCATCAAACATTTACTTATGATGACTTAATATATTCATTTAATTAATTTGTCGCGACATTCGAACTATTACTTGTCAGTGTTTTTATTAGACACTTTCGATTTAAATTTTTAAAAAAATTTGCACATGTTTGCACATATACACTACGTGTCTGGATAAGTTAATCAATTAAAATATGTCACTATCTTTAATTATATATTGATTTCAATAAGTAGTAAAACCTCAAATTTGTTTTAATTGAGACCGTATAATTAAAGAAATGATAATTTATGTGCCTATATATAATTAAGGGAAAAGACTCAAATATGCAATCAAACTATGAGAAATGGCTTATTTATGTCATCCGTTAAAAGTTTGGCTCATTTATACTATCGCCGTTATAAAACAGATTCATCCATGCCATTACTTGTAAATGGTGATTTTTCAAAAGCAGCTTTGCCACATGTCGTCTTACTAGAGGACGGAGATCCACATCATTAATTAAAACAAAGAGAAAAGGTCAAATATGTCATTGAACTATCGGAAATGGCTCATTTATGCCATCTATTAAAAGTTTGATTCATTTATGTCATCGCCATTACAAAACAGGTTCATACATGTCAGTACTTGTTAATGGCGGTTTCCAAAAACTGTTTTGTCATGTGTCATCTTACTAGAGGTCCACGTCGTTAATTAAAATAAATCAATAAGAATTGATTTATTTTCTCTTATATTTTGTTTATAATAGCCAGTGCCTTGAATTTTTGAGGAAGATCACCCGTCATAGCATTGAATGAAAAAATTCGGAAGCATAAACATTAATCGACCAAAATGTATGCAACAACGAATGATTAACTAGTCATTTTGAGGTTTGTAAGGTTTGGCAAAAGAATATTTTAGGCCTCACTTGTTTTTACAGTTATTGGAGCTTGGCCTAAGGATATCTCGAAAGATATTAAGCTGTTTAGTTAACTTAATTGGGACAATTACATAATTTTAATTAGTGACGTGGACCTCTAGTAAGACGACGTGTGGCAAAGTTATTTCTGAAAAAACACTGTTAACAAATAATGGAATGGATGAACGTGTTTCATAACGATAACCAAGATAAACTTTTAGCGGATGACATTAATGAGGCATTTCTGATAGTTCGATGGCATATTTGAACCTTTTTCCATTATTTTAATTGATGATGTGGACCTCTAGTAAGATGACACGTGATAAATCTGTTTTTAAAAAACCACCGTTAACAAGTAATGGCATGGATGAAGTTGTTTTGTAACGGTGATGACATAAACGAGCCAAACTTTTAATAAATGACGTAAATGAGTCATTTCTAATAGTTCGATGACATATTTGAGTCTTTTCCCTGTAATTAACTGCCTAACAAATGTTGAATCGTCACACGCGTATTTTTTCTTCAAAATTTGATATATTAAGCTTTACTTCGCATATGTAGCCTATGTTTAGGTTTCTTTTTCTTGCATGTTCTTTATTATTTTTAATACTCTTATCATTTAACTAATTTCTCTTAATCTTTTATTGTTATGCTCTTGAGAAATCTCTCTAAAAGTAAATTAAGATATTCATTCATGCACAAGAAGTGAAGCTTTAGGTACTCACATGTGACCTTTGAAAATAAGACAACGTAGATTTGAAACTTGCTAACCTATAAATCTAGTTAAGTATTTATTATGTTAACCTAGTTTATTAAAGTGGAAAAGGGTCAAAAATGTCCCTAAGATATTAAAAATGACTTAAAAATAATGTCCTCCTTCCATTTATTGGATCAAATTTGTCCCTCTCATTGCATCTCTAGTCGATCAAATTTGTCCTCCTTTCACCTATTGGGACAAAAATACCCATAATATATTATACATGACTCAAAAATATATTCTTTCCACTTATCTAACATTATTTTCAGGTTTAAAATTGCCCCTCTGGTACTCCCCTATTTAAAGTCCAAACCTTATGCCTTAAATAAGCTTTAAGAGGAACTAGTTGAAATTTATAGGAGAAATAAAGATGACGATCCAGTGTGATGGGTGTGAGAAAGCTGAAAGTTATCGTAACTTGCTGTGCTGATGACACAGCTTTGTGTACACAATGCGACATTAAAGTACACGCAGCAAACAAGCTGTCTTCACACAGAAAAATGGAAGGAGAAATCAATGCTCTCCAGCCTGGATATCTAATGTGTCCGATAATGATAATTTAGCTATGACCTTAGGTTATCTTTCTGTTCAAACAAACTATGCGACTTTTAGTAGTTTTGTTTCATCTAGTCATTATGCAAAAGAAAACGAGCATTCGATAAAAAGGACTCTGTTACATTAAGGATATCGAGGTTGACTAATCGTTTATCTAGGTGAGTATCGAACATAGTTTCTTTATATCACTTGTAAAAACATTTCTTCCAAATATAATGTTTCGAGAATTGGCTAGTAAATATTTGACTACTGCAAATTTTTAACTAGTTTCTTGAGTAAACATTTGCTGAGAATTATTATAGTTAAAGAAACTGGTCAGATTGGGATTAGCAGTCCCAGTACAGTTTGATGACTAAAGTGTAAAGCTTGTATAAATGGTATGAAAAGTGTTGGTGTAATATGTCACAATAATTAAATTACAGTTGAAAATATAAAATGCGCAAAATAAATAAATAAATATTCTTTAGGCTGAAACACGGATATTTCTCTCTCTTTAAAGATTATCAAACCCCATTGCGGCATACACCGAATCAGCAGCATCAACTCTTCACTTATCTCCTCCAGGATACAACATTCCATCATGATATACAACTCAAACAATTTTGGATTAATTGTATAGTTCAAAGCTCCACCACAAAAACAACTTCCTTCAACATATAATTATTCTCTTGGTATAGTGAATATAATTAAAGATTTAGAATATTTTTTTTGTCTCAATTCTCTCTTTTACTAATATAATTACTCTCCTTTGTATAGTAAATATAGTTGGAGACTTATAATATTTTTTTTATCTAATTTTCTCTTCCACTATTCTCACCTCACTACTATATTTCACAATATTTTCCCACACTAATAACATATTTGTCTTACTCTTTATATAGATCATAGATATAATATTTCTTTCATCTAGTAAATAACAAAGTAATATTTCTTTCATCTAGTAAATGACAAAGTAATGAAATATTAAATGGATAGATCACATAATAATGGTTACAAGAGTTAAAAAAAAAAAAAAGATACCAAATTCAGCTACCACAGGCTGAGACAAATAAACCTAATGCCACACACTAATGCAACATAATGAGACAAGTTACTTGAGTAATGTCATAAAGATGCCATTCACATTATACTTTGTATGATGCAGCAAAATGAAAAAGGTGAATGTATATAATGAGCATCTAACTGTTACTGTACATTTTATTTACCACTAACGTAAATTATAGCCTCATTATGACAGTACATGCGCCAGAAAGACCACCTAAGTCCATTGGCCTTAATTTGGCTACTAACTGCCAGGTTAATGAAACATTAAAATACGATATTATCAATATTAAAATTTCATCAAATGAACAGTCTCCTATTTATTTTAATATTAAATAAGAGAGTAATTATTAATTTAGTCGAAGGTAAACTATTATGCATAATAAAAGTATGCTCTACAATGAATTTTCACTTAGTAAAACAATAATATTTACTTGTAGATAATGAGAGAATAATGTCATAGAGGTTACATAAGTTACAAGACATAAAGAATAGAATAATGAGCAAATAAGTGTTAGAAGTTATGAGAGTTACAAAGAAACATGGTCAGATCCATTCTTGCACAATTAAACTTGGAACAGGAATCATCAAAAGATCAATTGGTAGTTCATTGGCAGCACTTTAAAAACAACCATTAGCGTGTGGAAATACTGCAAAATGAGCTAAAAATTGGCCAATTGATGATTCCTCTTCCAAGTTTAATTGTGGAAAAATGGATGTGATCATTTTTCTAATTAGTTAGAAAGAAACATGACCACAACCATTCTTGCACAATTAACTTGGAAGAGGAATCATCAAAAGACCAATTGGTAGCACTTTAAAAACAACCATCAACGTGTGGAAAAACTGCAAAATGAGCTAACAATTGGTCTTTTGATGATTCATCTTCCAAATTTAATTGTGGAAAAATGGATGTGGTCATTTTTCTTTGTAACTTTCGTAACTTTTAAAACTTATTTGTTCATTATCCTACTCTGTGTCAGGTAACTTATGTAGCCTGTAAGACATTATTCTCCCAGTATCTACCCCACATTACTACTTTATCTCTTCTATATTTCACATGTTCATTTTGTTTATTTTATACTTTCAATCGTAATTTAATTATTGTAATCTATTATACCAATAATTTTAAGAAAATTCACGATTTTATTACAGTTTGAAAAATTGTGAATATCAAGATAAGAAATCTCAAAAGATGAACGGTCGGAAAGAGATAGTCAAGTAAAGTATCTTTCTACCTCCTCAACTCAAGCAGAGTAAGGATAAAAACTTTTCTACTCATTGTGGAGGAAAAATTAAAAAAATCATTTTTCCTAACATTTTTTTCATGAATAAAATGATACTACTTTTTATGAAAATTTAATTTCATTAGATTCTCAAAATATTGAAGGCTAAAGAAATGAGTGAAAAAAATCATCATGAAAAATATGATTGCACTTTTGAGAATGAGATAAAATAAAAAGTGTAAAAAATGCATATATTAGTCTTGAAATAAATCATATGTTATTATTTATTTATGAGTGAATATCTTTGACTCTAACATGAATGAATCAAAAAAGGATAAAAATACGTTGAGTAGCCATTTTGAGATGAAATATTTGGTGAGATAAATTTCATTCTTGAAATGAAAAGTACAACAAATCATGCGATGAGATTTTCCTTGGCAAATCACTCTATGTTGAAAAAAAATGTGAAATATAACTTTGTTGATTGCATGAATCTTGCAGCTCCTTTTACCAAATGTGTGAAAATTGAAACATTAAAAAAGAAATCTACTAGTTCAATAAAAAAAAATATGAGATATGTGACTAATTGCACTTGGTCTAATATTGTGTGTGCAATAAAAATACTTAGCATATACATGCAAGTCATGTATATGAACTTGGTGCGAAATTATATAGCTTGTTTTATAAAAGAGAAACCTTGGTGTTATTTGTTGAAAATGAGAAAAATAAATTTTTATTTATTAACTCTATAATAGAGATTGAACTAATTATTTTAGGTTCAACTAGTAAAAAATGAATTAATCAATCACTTTATTTTGAGAAATTAATTTCTCTAATTTTGAGTTATTGTTATAGCACCAATATTATAGGTAGAGTTTGAAGTTGTTATTATAACAGTAAATTTGAACTAATAATGAAAAAAATAATATTGTGATCATATTTGATATATGGTACTAATAAATGATTATTCAAATCTTATGATAATCTTGCAGATGAACTAATCAAGGCTTTGACAAGATAAATGATCTGAAGCACATCTAGGGGGGAGAGGGAGGGCGGAGGAGGGAGGGGATGAAGCCTATAAAAATACATGAGTCATATATGAGGAATAAAACAAAAAGAAGTAAATGGAACAGAGAGACTGTTATTCGTTGGATTTTTTTTTGTTTAATACACATATAAATTAAGCCACCAACTTTAACTCCTAAAATAACTCTAACAACTAACTAGGACTCCTATCTAGATAAGCTTCCTACAAAATAAGAACTGATTTATTTGATCAAGTAAACTAAAACTCAACAGTAAAAAGGTAAAAGAAAATACTACCTATGCACTAATTTTTAACACTCCCCGTAGTGCATGAGTATGACCAATAACTCTAAGAGCAGCTCTGAAATATTGAAAATTAGGTTTTATTAAGGCCTTTGTAAATATGTCCGCAATTTGATCGTTTGTGAAAATCTCTTTCAGGATAACTTTTTCCTCCAACACTTTCTCTCGAATATAGTGATGATAAACTTTGATGTGCTTTATTCTACTATGAAAGTTAGATTCGATGCGAGCTTGACACAACTTTTATTATCACATCTAATTTGAACAACATAATCAAGTTTGCACAACATCTCTCCTACTAATCTCTTCAATCACACGTATTCTTGCGCAACCATAATTGCGGCTATATACTAGCTTCAGTGCTAGATAATGCTACCACTGGTTGCTTCTTGTTGTACCAAGATATCATAGTTGAACCAATGTTGAAATAATGTTCTGAAGTTGAATGTCTATCATTTGCATCTCCTATCCAATCCGCATCAGTAAATTTATTCAACGCAATTTTTTCATGTATTTTATATATAAGACAATAACCTATTGAGCCCTTCACAAAACGAAGATCACTCCTTGCTGCATCTAGGTGTGAACTTCTTGGACTCTTCATGAATTGAGAAACAATTTCAATAGAATAAAAAATCTGATGGACTCCCCCATGTCAAAATACTACAACAATTTCTTTGCATATGTTTTTTGAGAAATAAATATCCTTGATTTATTTTATCAATTTTCTGAACAAGAAAATAGCTAATTTCCTAAATTCTTCATCTCAAATCAAACTGAAATTTTATTTTTTTCAACATACAAATTGTAACTTTAGTATTTTCGATAGTGATCATGTCATCCACATATAATATGGCCATTAAGTGCACATCTGATGCTAATTTAATAAATAAACTAGAATCTGCATCGAATGTTGAAAGTTTAAATTTTGAACTTTTGAAATGGTCCGTGTCTTTCTGACCGGTTGAAACCAACTCTATCCACTTCACTGTAACTTTCACAACTTTTATCCAATTTCTATAACTTCTCGACAACTGCTTTTGATGGACAAGCTGTACAAAAGAGAAACTTTGGATGGTCTCTAAGTATAAGAAATCTTCTCTAAACTCACACTATATAGATGATATTCTGAGTACTTAGAAGACTCATGAAAAGTGAAAAGTAAACTCTGACGATGTCAACACTCTGATGAACTCCGATAATGGTTGGATGTATGTTGATTCTCTATTTCTGTTGCATTATCGCTCTGTTATTCTAACATTTGGTATCAAAGTGATCTTTATGCCCCTGCCTTGTTATTTTTGGAGTTGGCTTCAAATGGATTTGATAGATCTGATTTTTCAAATCTATTTTTGACATGATTGAAGCATACTAATGACTAAAATTACTTGTAATCTGCTTTCCTAACATTTTTTTATGTCCTAAAAGGCTATTTTAAAAGTCTGAAATGGAGGAGATAAAAAAAGTAATTTGTAAATGATTTTCTAACTGGCTTGTATGAATCTTCTAACCTACAATACATATAATATTCTTTTTGTTCCTTTTGATGTTATAATTCTTGAATGTGAAAACTTTAATCAGTAGGACCCATATCTTTAATATTTTCTTTTGATTTTCAATCTCACATGAATAATTGAAAAATTATCCCATTTTTATTTCCTTATTTTACTTTTCTCATTTAGTTGGTGCTAACTTAAGAAAAGGTAATAATGAATGTGGGTTCCATCACTGGTTTACAAGTAAATATAAATTACATTGTGAAATTATCAAATTTATGTATTCATTGTTTTAGAATTTAGATGCATTGAAATATTAAATGCAGCATTACTCGTGTATTCTATTAGAAAGATAATTTGTTGCATAAATTACATAGCAATAAATGTTAGACTTAATGTCTTGTGATTTTTATAAATTTGTTTGAGAGAGATTTAGCCAAAACAATCTTGATTGAATAAAATAATATATACTATTGTAACACCCCAAAGTTTTACCTCTGAAAATTTCTTGAGTTTTGAGTTTACTGCCCAGGCTACGACTCACCTAACGAGTCGTAAGTTCTCCTTATGAGTCACAGGACTCGAGTCGTAGGGTGACCAGTGAGGCTGCCAATGTTTTTGTCTTGATCACGACACAGAACTCATGAGTTGTGAGGAGTGGTCATGAGTCGTAGGGTGTGCCTCGTGACCAAATTAGTATAGGTGCCCAAACCACTATTATGGTTACGACTAGGACCCAACGAGTCGTAAGGTCCATGTATGAGTCATAGCATTAACAGTGAGGAGGCCCCATGTCTCTGCCAGACTATGAGTCATGGTGACGACTCATAACCAGACGTCATGAGTCTTGACATGACTCGTAGTCACTGACAATAGTTTTTCTTGTGTTTTAGTTAAAGGTACTTTGGTCATTTTCCTCTTTCCTCAATTGTGACTCACAACTTAAAAATACTTTAGGGCATTAGTATCACTCCAAAGAAAATCAAA
>NW_025892656.1:98483-113122 GCF_002878395.1 Capsicum annuum
AAAGAATGTCCTATTTTCCAGGAGGGTTTTGAACATAAAATAAATTCTCATTTTCTAGGAGGATTCTGAACATAAAGTAAATTCTGATTTTTTAGGAGGGTCCTGAACCAAAAGTAATGTCCCATTTTTCAGGAGGATCCTAAACATAATGTGTATTCCCATTTTTCAAGAGAGTCCTGCACAGAAAGTAAACTTCCGTTTTCCAGGAGGGTCCCAAACTGAAAGTAATGTCCCATTTTCTAGGAGGGTCCTGAATATAAAGTATATTTCCATTTTTTAGGAGGGTCCCGAACAAAAAGCAACTTCTCATTTTTTAGGAGGGTCCTGAACAGAAAGTAATGTCCCATTTTTCAGGAGTGTCCTGAACAGAAAGTAATGTCCCATTTTCCAGGAGGGTCCAGAACATAAAGTAATGCACCATTTTCCAGGAGGGTCCTGAATATAAAGTAATGTTCCATTTTTCAAGAGGATCCTAAAAATAATTAAAATTTCATTTTCCAGGAGGATCCTGAACATCAAGTAAATTCCGTTTTTTCCAGGATGGTCCTAAACATAAACTAAATTCCCATTTTCCAAAGGGGTACTGAACATGAAGTAAATTCCTATTTTACAGGAAGGTCCTGAATATAAATTAAATTTTCATTTTTCAGGAGGATCTTGAACATAAAGTAAACTCCCATTTTTCAGGAGGGTCCTGAACATAAAGTAAATTCTCATTTTCCAAGAGTGTCATGAACAGAAAATAATGTCTCATTTTTCAAGAGGGTCCTGAACATATGGTAAATTTCCATTTTCAAAAGAGTCTTGAACATAAGGTAAATTCTCATTTTCCAAGAGGGTCTTGAACATAAGGTAAATTTCTATTTTCCAGGAGGGTCCTGAACAGAAAGTTGTTGACACCCAATTTTTGCTCTCCATGCTTAAAAATAATGTATTCAGGCTTCCTGACCGTTAAAGGGCATAAAATACAACTTTCACATATTTTTTACAATTGATAACAAATTATTGATTTTCATCCTTACTTTAGGATTTTTTACTCTTTACAATTTATAAATAATTTTTCTTATTCTTATCAATTTATTATTTTACAAATATTTGCGCACGTGCACGACATGACGTTATATATATATATATTCTTACAGTATTTTTAAATTAATTATATTTTAATAATATTAATATTCTTTACATTTTTTCATTCAACATCTATATTTTCAGTCTGCAAATGCTGAGTCGGATCAATTATTTTTGTGCAGTATAATAATTTGATGTTTTATCACATCCGACAACGACTACACAATAATGTCTTGTCACGTCTAACAATGACCACTCAGTGTTGTCTCGTCATATCTGACAACGATCACTCAATGACACTATCCTTTGGATAATTACTTTGTCTATTGGTCAAAAGGATGAAAATCCTTTGGCCAATAACTTAAGGACCTAAGGGTGTTCTATTATAAAAAGACAGGACACCCCTTTATCCATTGGATAAAAGGCGTGCTTAATTATTTGTATAAATAGGTGGTGGGAGGACACATTCTGGATACATTTTTTGTTCATTTTTTCCTCTCTTTCAAAATACACATATATTTATTTTTTACAACTCATAAACATTTTTTCTTTGCAAACCCACACACGTATTCAAAAAATACACAAGCATATTTTATTTATTCCATTTTTTTATTTTTCTATTCAAAACACACCACAGATATAGGGCACAACACAACAATACACACATACACTACACATATCCACATACATATACATCTCCTTCTCCCTCATAATTCATTCCCTTTCTCCTTCACTATCCCAGATCCGGTGAACTATCAACCGCTGCCGCCCCTACACTCTCCTCTCTTCTGTATCCGGCAAAGCCCCCATCACTGTTGGTCATCTCCGACCAGCGGTTCTTCACCAAACCTCTAGCCATCAAAAACTCACCAGTTCCACTCTCTTTTCTCTTTTTTCCATGCCACACCAGAGTTAATCGTCGGGGGCGAGTCTCGATACGTCCACGAACCGCCGCAACCACCACACGCACCACTACTGCCACATTAAAAATGGCCAGATCTGGCCGGAATCTGGGTTTCGGCATTGCTCCGGTATACTCCGTTGAAGTAGCGCCAATCTTTATTTGTTATTACACGATCCGCTAATAATTTGCTTATTTTATGGATTTGGGTCGCTCAGGGTGCTTTGACATTTTTTTTCTCTCTTTACTTTTGGATCCTTGATATTTTTTGTTGATTTTGAATTATCTGGCGAGGTCTTGATTCTTGGAACATGCTTGCTTTGGGATGATTTTTGATTGGTAGCTATGTTTTTTCGGCTGCTTGTGTTTCCTCTATGCAATACTGATTGGGATATTTGGGGTGATTCTTGTTTAGTTCACTTTTTTTGATGACTTTGACATTTCTTTATATTTATGGTCAAAATTTGCTGTTATACTCCTTTACTTTTTATGGGTTGTTATGATTAATTTATGCAGATGATATGAACATTTGTCTTTTCGTTTTGCCTTACAATTTATTACACCAATAATGAATGGATACTATACATTTTTGGCCAATGAAAAAATTATTATTAATTTTGAGGCCTCCATAAACAAAAGATGAACTTTTTATGTATACATACGTAATAAATAAATATTTTTTGGGCGATGATGAAACTTTATAATAATACAAGATTTTACAATTCATATCTTGGAAAGACGATATAGGACGGCCAATTAATTGAGCAACCACTTCGTTCCAAGACGATTTAGGACGGCCAATTAATTGAGCAACCATTTCGCAGTCATGACATTATCTGAGCCCACTTTTTAACAAAAAATATATTTTTAAATATTTATACGCATACATACTTGTTCAATTTATTTTGATTATTTTTTATTTGTTACTAATATTTTTTTTATGTGTTTATACAGGTTATTTTGAAATATTGCAGTCAAAGGGGCCCTTAAATTTTATATTGTATTTTATATTCTCACAGTTGTACAAATAACAAAAAAAACATAGTGAAAATTTTACTTTTTGGATGCCGGGCGGGGATATTCTTTATTTACATAATTTCATCAATTTTAGGCAAAACTTAGGCCGTTAATATTTACTTAAAATAATTAAGTTAATCAACTAATTCACATTCACATATTACATAGCTCTCTTTTAAAAAATGAATTTATATTTTTCTTTGTAATTTTTGATTAAAAAATACTTTTTCTTTTTAGTATATAAAAGATACTTTTTTTTTTTTTATATGTTTCAAAAATTTTTTTTTCCTTTTACATGAAATCTTTATATTTTTATACATACTTTTGTACATATTTTCATAACAATAAATTTATTTATATATTTAATGCACATACAGCTTTATATTATTTAAATATTTATACCTCCTCCCTCTTTGATAAATTTAGTCTAGCCGGGTATCACACTTGCGGATTCTGAAGGATGTCTAATCCCTTTCCTTCAGAATAACTTGAACCCTTACCTAGAATCTAAACTGGTTTCGTAGACTAAAACACAAGTCATGCATTTTAATAAATAAAAAAAAATTCTCATTTCCCTTAAAATAAGGTGGCGACTCTGTACAATTTTCATTCTTTGAGAATCCATAACGTCGTGCTCATTTTGACTTCAGGTAAAAATAGGGTATGACAGAATGGCGACTCTGCTAGGGATGACAACAGGTTCTAACCGTGATCGACTTGATTTTCAATCGAGGGAGGTATTTTTACATTTTTTGTAAATGATTAAATTCTGTACTTATTACACTGCAAATTATATGAATTTGCTCATAAATTCTTTACATTTCTTTTATCATGCTTAGTTTAGGATTTTTATGCTTTATCATGTTATTTGTTTTACATATTTTTATATCATGCTATGTGTGAAAGGACGCAAGTCAAATCTAAACTTACTTTCCTTATTTGTTTGAATAACACTACTTATTACTGCTTTATCACTTGCATTTTTCTATCGAGTCTTTGGCCGTACACAATTCACACACTGTGGTACACGCGAGGGGCGTACTGCACTCCTCTGAACCTTTTTTGGATTCTTTAGTTTCAGAGTCGGTCCAGTTAGGTTAGTGCACCTTCTCGCAAATATTCAGTCCCACTCTTGAACATTTAGGGAAAAATCCTACTCTAATAATAGGTCATATTGCATATACCTTAGGCGGGACAGTCCAAGGTTTCGTCTTCGCAACTAGGAAGCCACCCTTTCGTCAGAAGGTTATGAAACCTTTATGACATATTTTGTGTTAGAACTGATTAGGATAATCCATAAATTGAACATTAATGGATTCAAAACAATCAAATTGGCCTTCTTTTACTCTTCTTTCATTCGACATCATTTTCACGTCAATAGATATAAAGTATTGCCCAAACTAGCCAACATTTGACACCATTTTCACAAATACAGAGTGTTGTTAAGACTCGCTTCACAAATATCTTTCTCAAAGTCCATGAAAGCCGAGTGTTCTAAAAATGCTTTGCTTTCGTTCGACTTTCTCTTCAAGTTGGCAGATAGGGAATGTCACTAAAAACTCCACCTACGTCTAACTTTTTTTTTTATCCAAACTAGAGTGGAATGTCATCAAGCATTCTTCCAATGTTTGATTCCTTTTTCTAGTCAACAGACGTAAAATATTATTCAAAACTCTACAATTATTTGACACCCTTCTTCAAAACAATGAATGTAGAATATTATTCATCTTTACCCACTTCTAACTCTTTCCATCCAATGAGCGTGAGGCATTGTCGATACTTCTCCTCCATTCGATAGCTCTACCACAAGATCCTCATTCATCAATAACGAAACTTGAGATACTAACTCTTTTAAAGGCATCATTTTAGCCCACTTCTATCAATTCTTATCGACTATATATGCCTCTTCTAGCCGCCCTTGTTGGATACATTCCCTCTTTAAGAAAACTTAAAACTATTCTGAATTCAAAATGAATTAAAATCTAGATTCATCTATATCAGTTTATTTGGACGAAGGCCTACCTCTAGCAAAATGAAGCTCCACAATATAAGATACGCTTACTCGACGTTGTCTGAATGTGCTTGTCCATTGATATGAACTAACTCTTAAACTTTTATTTGTGTTTGCATTATTCCCCGATAGAGGTTGATTGTGTTGATCGATAGAACTAGCTGACTTAAGCTATATAATGAACACCAATACCATCGACCCGACCAGAAGTGTTCCAACGCTAGCAAATATATCAGGGATTTTCAAAAGATAAGATAATGCAGATAAGGATGAACGTATTCTTCTTTTGTAGCAACAACTCGAGACGTTAAGAGGAGAACTACACCATGGAAGGGACCGCGCACATCCATCCGTGGCAACTCTACCATGCCCACCTTTTTTTTTCTTCACTAGGAACTCCAGAACCTGAACACTATCTGTCAGTGCAACCTCCCACAACAACTGTTGGCTTAACAAATCCATCACCCCCGTTCACACCCATCAACTTCCATAAGTTTCCTTATTGCACCCTATATCCCAATGTTGTCACATCTTCTCATGATATTTAACAAACAAATTATGCTACCTTTCGAGAACCATATATTTCTCCAATATGTGTGACTGAGACACCCGCTTTCACCATACCTACTAAAAGTAGGTTTTTGATGAATTCAAGAACGAAAGAAGAACACGACATGATCGTAAACGAGCTTCATGATCTAAAGCAGGCGATGAAACACCTCCAAGAAACTCAAGTCAGCGAGTATTTAGACTATGAAGATTTATGTATCCATCCAGATGTTGATTTTCTAGTTGGATTCAAGCCACCTAAGTTCGACTTGTTTGATGGATCCGGCGATCCTCATACTTATTTAAGAACATATTGTGATAAATTGGTCGGGATTGGTAAAAATGAGAAGCTCATAATGAAGTTGTTTATTAGAAATCTGTCTGGCGAGGCGCTAGCCTGGTACACCAAAGAAGACCCTCGTCATTCGCACAAATGGAGCAACATGGCTAAAGACTTTATGAATCATTTCAAGTTTAATACAGAAATTGTACCTGATCGACTTTTCCTCATTAGTATACAGAATAAGCCCTCTAAATCATTTCAGGAATATGCTCAATGATGGAGGTCTGAAGCAGGAAAAGTTCAACCACCGATGGATGAAAGTGAATTGACAAAGTATTTTATCCGCAATCAAAAGGGTTTCTATTTTGAAAGGATAATGTCCACATTGGGGCAAAAGTTTGCTGACTGTGTCAAAATGGGGAATTTTATTGAAAAGGCGATTAACTCTGGAAAGATTAAGTCGGTAAATAACTCGAGCGAGTCTACTTGGTTAGAGTTCATCGAAGGAGCCAAGATAGAGAATGAAGAAGTATCTATTGTGATACCACACTACTCAATACCTGAATCATCCCAATCACTTCAAAATCCTGATAACAAACTAATGCAAATATCGAGTCACAAACTACATCATGCCTACAATAACCAACAAAATTACCTTCAACCCTAAGCTTCCATATACCAAAATCCACCACAACCATTCGTACCAATCCAATTGTCAGTTTATCAAAATTCAATACCTTTTGCGCTTAGACAAAATTCAAAGGGTAAGCACAGTCGAAGCCACACATAATTTGTTGAACTATTGACACATTTGTTCGAAAGATTGAGAGATGCAAATTTGTTGCAACCTGAGCTTGGAAAGATTCCTAACCCATTACCTAAATGGTTTGATGAAAGAAAGCGACGTGCTCTTCACTCTGGAGTTCAGGGGCACGACACTGAAGATTGTCATCGGTTAAGGCATAGAATTGAGTGTTTGACCAAGGCCGGAGTAATCCAATGTGTCGAAGTGCAACCAAATGCAAATATTGATCCAATGCCCAGTCATGAAAATAAAAGAGTGTATATGACATGAGGGACACCATCCTCCACGCTAAGCCGGCAAGGCTTTCATTTAAGCCATCCTACAGAGAAACAATTAACTTTAGTGGGAATGCAATAGTGATAAATCCAAGTTGATTGACTCAGAAGTAGGCAATATAGTCCTATATTTGAAGATATAGGATTTTCTCTAATTATCATGTATCAGAACTACATTCTGACCTAATTTCTCATGGTGAGATACGTAGGCAACCCTCATCAGGTTTGGTTGTACTTAAGTAGAATCATTTCCCCTTTTATAATTGGACTACGTGTGACCTAATTTCCCTCGGAGGGATAGTAGGCAGCCTGTATAAGGCTCAGTCCCTTTATAATACAAAAATCTATTTTCCCTAACGACGAGTGAAACTTGAATGCGACGGTATCCAGAAAACCCGAAATGATCTATCAAGACTATCCCAAGATATACAGCGAAGAATCGTCGAGAAAATCTCTCCAAGAGACTGCGGCAAAATTTTGAAGAACGCTTCAAAAATCAACAAAGGCTAGGACGTTCAAATTGGAAATGTTATGATCAAGGTTGATTTGTTCCAAACAACGTAAGTCATCACAAAAGTTGCAAGATATCAACAGGGGACAACTTATCTATAATATCAAAAAAATGCACCAAGGGCCAATACCAAAGACACTCCCATCACTTAACCAAAGATCTTCTCTACAAATATTATTAAAAGATACTATCAATCCAAATGCTCCGAAATCACATCGACGATCAGTGCAGGATCGAACACTTGTTATGCCAGTCATAAGGAGGTCAACCAAATCTTCAGGTGGCACATGCTTGTGAAAGAGCCAAAAGAAAATCCTCGTAACAAGGAATGATAATTTATACCCGTAATTCCAAGAAGTATTTCCAAAATATGATCAAAATCATTCAAGCTTGGATTATGACTAATACATCAATCGAGGATATCAGCATCTAATATCTGTTGACACACGAGATAACATATGCTGGTGTCGAGGATATCTCATCATCTTATGAATCAACATCCAAATTCATCAAAAGCACATGATTCAGAGGTACATCTTTAAGTCTCTATCTGAAAGCGAACGACATATGAGATTTTCTTGAAATTGACAATTTGAGTATCATCCATAAGTCATATTATTTGAAATAAGATAATGTGCAAGATTATCTCTGAGAGGATATCCCATAGTTCATCCGTAAGTCGCAATAACATCCTAACCAGATAGTATGCAAGGTTACCCAAAAATTGATAGTCCAAAGATTATCCATAAGTCGCAACTAAATCCTTACCAGAGAATATGCGAGATTATCAAATTGATACATCCAAGGGTTCTATATAAGCCGCGTCGTATCTAGGATCGATTATGTGCAGGATTACCCAAGGACTAACAATTTGAGAGATATCTATAAGTCATATTGTGTCCAAGGTCGGAAGATGTGCAAGAACACCTGAAGGCTAGCGATTGGAGGGATATCTGTAAGTCGTCTCTTACCCAAAGTCGGATAATGTGAAGGATTACCTAAATTCTAGTAATTCAAAGGATATTTATAAGTTGTCTCGTATCCAACATCAAATAATGCGCAAGATAATCTAAAGATTGACAATTCAAGAGGAATCTATAAGTCGTATTGATATAAAAGATGCGCAAGACTTATCCAAGATCATATGCGAAGAATGATTGGTAATAACCAGCGAGGTTATCCTGCCACAAGCATTATAGGTGACTCAAAAGAGTTGTTGCTTCAACACAAGATTACACTGTTGCACGGACCGTTCTGCATATAAAGTGTCATCGGTGTCCAAAAGGGGCACCCTGCGTTGAAGACATATTCAACTAACAAATGATTATGCAACAACCAGAGGGTTATTGTGGCTGTTGTTACAAGTTATTTTCTTTCAAAAAGATACACGAAAGGATGACTGTAGTGGACCCAAAAAGAGTTCATATATGAAGACGCCCACAAGATAAGGAGACTATCAATGAGGCACCTAAGAAATATTCAGAGTTTACGTAGAGAAGATTTGTGCATATACCAAGCCTCTTGCTTTCATCAAAACGCAAGTCAGCAAAACTAAATATGAAGATAGCTTATATAACGCGTTCACTACTCTTTCGCTCAAAACCATAACATGAAGGAACCGACATTGAGATACAAATTTCAACGCTTGATTGAGTCTAACAACTTACAAAAGCATCGCTCAAATTAAGGAATTATTTAATGTTAATCGTCCTTATAGAAAAGAAGTGATGGGATGTTGAAGACTCTAACATAAGAGACATGCTCGTAATTGACCAAATGGTCCTTTGAAGGTAAGCTCAGAAATATCAACCTTACCATTCCCCACATACCCACCCTTGTGGCCAAATTTTTCTTGATTCCCCTCACACGAAACTATGTTTTGACTTGATATGTAGGCAGCTTAAGTCAGGCTCGGTCATATCAACAACATAATCTTTTACATCTTTTCAAATTTCATTTATCATCTCAAGCCACAACAACCGCGTCACTTTGATGGAAGTTTGAAAGCAAAGATCAAGATGGAGAAAGTTCCTACCAGAAGACATACTAGTATAAGCATATTATATGGAGTTAGGAAGTGTCACTACTCCTAATCCCAAATAGATTACCAATTGTCAAAATATTGAAGGACGAGATAGCTACTAGGCCGAGTTCTCGATCAATACAAAATAAATATCCCCTCCCCAAACTAAGAAACTTTCTTTGAGCATAGGTACAGCATCGCACAACAAAGGTTCAAACATCTTGGAAGCCTAAATGTTGCCTCACCATCACAAGATGAGAATCCAGGTATCATCAATTTATCCATAATTATTCCAAGGCACTAAAGAATCTTCTCAAATCTTGCAGTTCATAATAATGCTCAAGGAGGCAAGTGTCAAGTATCAAACAACATTCCATCAGAAACTCAACATCATATCTCTATCACAAGCTAGGAAGCCAGGTTTTATCAATTCATTCGCTAATACTTTCTAACTCTAAAAGAAATTTCTTGATTTTTTTGCAGGTCACATTAAAGGGATATCCCCATTAAGACTCGGTCATCAAGTACTAACAGATGTTCACAAAACTCTAACATAACACAGGGTAGTTCGCCCTGAACAACAGGACAGGAAAGTCCGCCCCGAACAATAGGACAGGGTTGTCCTCCCCGAATAATAGGACAGGGCAGTCCACCCCGAACAGTAGGACAGGGCAAGTCCATCTCGAACAATAGGATAGGGCACGCTCACTCCCAATAATAAGGCATATAATGCAACTTTCACTTCTTCAACAAGCATTTCAGCCGACGAAGGCTATTTACATTTCAATCGATGGAGGTTATTTACATTTCAGCCGACGGAGGCTACTTAGATTTCAGCCGACGGAGGCTATTTACATTTCAGCCGACGGAGGCTATTTACATTTCAACCAGCGGAGGCTATTTATATTTCAGCCGACGGAGGCTATTTATATTTCAGCCGATGGAGGATATTTATATTTCAGCCGACGGAGGCTATTTACATCTCAGTTACTGCTCAGTCGATGGAGGCTTTTACTTTCAAGCAACTGCTCGGCCGACGGAGGCTATTTACATTTCAATTATCATACCCCGCCAGGTGGATTGCTTTAAAAAATAGAGACAATACTAGAACATGCAGTACAACATAGAACTATCCTCTTAGCAGCAAAATAGGGCAATCTAGCGGAATGTCAGGGATCCCTAGTTACATCAGGAATTTCAGCGAAGAAACTCGACTCAACTCGACCCAAAACTTTCATTTTTATAATCCTTATTATCATTACTCAATGTCGTCTTAATCCGATACTGGGAAAATCTTTGAAAATTAGCAATCTCCTTTTCCTTCAAAGTCCCCAGCAAATATTTCTATCTGACATCTACTTATTTCCAGCTACCCAAACAGTCAATTTTGGAACATACACCCGTATTCATCTCATTCATGTTAAAATCTTTGCTGTCATCCTTGAAGGAACCTAGTGTCACCATAATTCTACACTGGGGTAAATTTTGTATTTATAAAAATTTTGCTATGATTTGAACTACACCTGACCTGATCCTCACACAACTCGAGGTATGTAGGCAACTCTAAATCGGAGTTCGGTCAAATTTTCATCAAATTATTTTGTCAAGCAAAATTGGTTGTACGTCAACGTTTTTGCTTGAAGACTTTGACATCGCCTTCAAACGAAAAGGGGCAACTGGTGACATCCAATTTTGGCTCTCCGTGCTTAAAAATAACGTATTCAGGCTTCCTGATCGTTAAAGGGCACAAAATACAACTTTCACATATTTTTTACAATTGATAACAAATTATTAATTTTCATCCTAACTTTAGGATTTTTTACTCTTTATAATTTATTAATAATTTCTCTTATTCTTATCAATTTATTATTTTACAAATATTTACGCACGTGTACGACATGACGTTATATATATTTTTACATTATTTTTAAATTAATTATATTTTAATAATTTTAATATTCTTTACATTTTTCATTCAACATCTATATTTTACAATATACAAATGCTGAGTCGGATCAATTATTTTTTTACAGTATAATAATTCGATGTTTTATCACATCCGACAATGACTACACAATAATGGCTTGTCACTTTCGACAATGACCACTCAGTGTTGTCTCGTCACATCTGACAACGACCACTCAATGACACTACCCTTTGGATAATTACTTTGTCCGTTGGTCAAAAGAATGAAAATCCTTTGGCCAATAACTTAAGGACCTAAGGGTGTTCTATTATAAAAAGAGAGGACACCCCTTTATCCATTGTATAAAAGGGGTGCTCAATTTTTTATATAAATAGGTGGTGGGAGGACACATTCTGGACACATTTTTTTGTTCATTTTTTCCTCTCTTTCAAAATACACATATATTTATTTTTTACAACTCATACATATTTTTTCTTTGCAAACCCACACACATATTAAAAAAATACACAAGCATATTTTATTTATTCCATTTTTTTATTTTTCTCTTCAAGACACACCACGGATATAGGACACAACACAACAATACACACATACACTACACATATCCACATACATATACACACACAAGTACACTACAAAAAAATTATCATTTTTATCTCTTTCTCCCTCACAATTCTCTCCCTTTCTCCTTCACTGTTCCAGATCCGACTAACTATCCACCGGCGCCGCCCCTATACTCCCCTCTCTTCTATATCCGGCAAAGCCCCCATCACTATTGGTCATCTCCGACCAGTGGTTCTTCACCAAGCCTCTAGCCATCAAAAACTCACCAGCGCCCTCCACTCTCTTCTCCCTTTTTGCCACGCCACGCTGGAGTTAATCGCCGGCGGGCGAGTCTCGATACATCCATGAGCAGCCGCAACAACTACATGCACCGCCACTGCCACATTAAAAATGGCCTGATCTGGTGGGAATCTAAGTTCTGGCGTTGCTCCGTCATACGCCGTTGAAGTAGCACCAACCTTTATTTGTTATTACACGATCCGCTAATAATTTACTTATTTTATGGATTTGGTTCGCTCAGGGTGCTCTGACATTTTCTTTTTTTTTCTCTTTACTTTTGGATCCTTGATATTTTTTGTTGATTTTAAATAATCTGGGGAGGTCTTGATTCTTGGAACATGCTTGCTTTGGGATGATTTTTGATTACTAGCTATGTTTTTTCGGCTGCTTGTGTTTCCTCTATGCAATACTAATTGGGATATTTGGGGTGATTCTTGTTTAGTTCACTTTTTTTATAACTTTGACATTTCTTAATCTTTATGGTCAAAAGTTGCTGCTATACTCCTTTACTTTTTATGGATTATTATGATTAATTTATGCAGATAATTTGGACATTTGTCCTTTCATTTTGCCTTACAATTTATTACACCGATAATGAATGGATACTATACATTTTTGGCCAATGAAAAACTATTATTAATTTTGAGGCCTCCGTAAACAAAAGACGAACTTTTTATGTATACATACGTAATAAATAAATATTTTTTGGGCGATGATGAAACTTTATAACAATACAAGATTTTACAATTCATATCTTGGCAAGACGATTTAGGACGGCCAATTAATTGAGCAACCATTTCGCAGTCATGACATTATCTAAGCCCACTTTTAACAAAAAGTATATTTTTAAAATTTTTATACGCATACATACTTGTTCAATTTATTTTGATTATTTTGTATTTGTTACTAATATTCTTTTTTTTTTAGTGTTTATACAGGTTATTTTGAAATATTCTTCGGGAGTTGCAGCCAAAGGGGCCCTTAAATTTTATATTATATTTTATATTCTCACACTTGTACAAATAACAAAATAAACATAGTGAAAATTTTACTTTTTGGGTGTCAGGCGGGGATATTCTTTATTTACATAATTTCATCAATTTTAGGCAAAACTTAGGCCATTAATATTTACATAAAATAATTAAGTTAATCAACCAATTCACATTCACATATTACATAGCTCTCTTTTGAAAAATGAATTTATATTTTCCTTTGTGATTTTTGATTAAAAAATACTTTTCCTTTTTAGTATATAAAAGATACTTTTCTTTTTTTTTTTATATGTTACAAAAAATATTTTTTCCTTTTACATGAAATCTTTATATTTTTATACATAATTTTGTACATATTTTCATAACAATAAATTTATTTATATATTTAATACACATACAACTTTATATTATTTAAATATTTATACCTCCTCCCTCTTTGATAAATTTAGTCTAGCCGAGTACCACACTTGTGGATTCTGAAGGATGCCTAACCCCTTCCATTCGGAATAACTTGAACCCTTACCTAGAATCTAAACTAGTTTCGTAGACTAAAACACAAGTCATGCATTTAATAAATAAAAAAGGTTTTCATCATTTCCCTTAAAATAAGGTGGTGACTCTGTACAATTTTCATTCTTTTAGAATCCATCACGTCGTGCTAGTTTTGACCTCAGGTAAAAATAGGGTATGACAAAAGTAATGTCCCATATTCCAGGAGGGTCCTGAACATAAAGCAATGTCTCATTTTCTAGAAGGTTCCTGAACATAAAATAAATTCTCATTTTTCAGGAAGGCCCTGAACATAAAGTAAATTTCTATTTTTCAGGAGGGTCCTGGACAGAAAGTAATGTCCCATTTTCCAGGAGGGTCCTGACAGAAAGTAGATTCTCATTTTCCAAGAGGGTCCTGAACAGAAAGTAATGTCTCATTTTTTAGAAGGGTCCTGAGCATAAATTAAATTTTTATTTTTCAGGTGGGTCCTAAACATAAACTAAATTTCCATTTGTTAGGAGGGTTCTGAACAGAAAGTAATGTCCCATTTCCTAGAGGGTCCTGAACATAAAGTAATGTCCCATTTTTCAGGAGGCTCGTGAACAAAAAGTAAATTTCCATTTTTTAGGAGGGTCCTAAACATAAAGTAAATTTTTTTTATTTTTGGAGGGTCCTAAACATAAAGTAAGGTCCCATTTTTCAGGAGGGTCCTGAACATAAAGTAAATTTCCATTTTTCAGGAGGGTCCTGAACATAAAGTAAATTCCTATTTTCCAGGAGGGTCCTGAACAGAAAATAATGTCTCATTTTCCAGGAAGGTCCTGAACCTAAACTAAATTCCTATTTTCTAGGATGGTCCAAAACAGAAAATTAATTCCCATTTTTCAGGAGTGTCCTGAACCTAAAGTAAATTTCCATTTTTTAGGAGGGTCCTGAACA
>NW_025892656.1:116122-135443 GCF_002878395.1 Capsicum annuum
TCATTTTCTAAGAGGGTCCTGAACAGAAAGTAATGTCCCTTTTTTCATGAGGATCGTGAACATAAAGTAAATTTCCATTTTCTAGGAGGGTCCTAAACATAAATTAGATTTTTATTTTTCCAGAGGGTCCTGAACAAAAAGTAATGTCCCATTTTTTCAGAGTGTCCTGAACAGAAAGTAATGTCCTATTATTCAAGAGGGTCCTGAACATAAAGCAAATTCTCATTTCCCAGGAGGGTCCTGAACATCATGTAAATTCTTATATTTTAGGAGGGTTTTGAACAGAAAGTAATATCCCATTTTCCAGAAGGGTCCTGAACATAAAGTAAATTCTCATTTTTCCAGGAGGGTCTTGAACAAAAAGTAAATTCTCATTTTCTAGAAGGGTCCTGAAGTGAAGTTCCTAATAACATAAATTAATATTTTTTTGCCCAATTTATCAACAAAGGCTTTTGAGGGTATCAAGCTAAATCACAACTACTTTCAACAATGCATAATGCTAAAATAAATCAAGATTCTGATCAACAAATGCACCTTTTGAGGGTAAAGTTGAATGACTGAGACCAAAGAGTCTATCTCTTAAGAGTGAAAGTGAAAGTACTTGCTAAAAGTGCATCTTTTAGGATTAACAGCTCAGTATATAAAGTGTACCTCCTATCCATCAGATATGAAAGACCTAAATTAGATAGTGTGTCTCTTAGAGGTATAAGATAATGAGTTTCACCATAATTGTGATTACCAAACCTGTACAGCAACACTTCTCTTGCATTTATAGGAATGAGGAATTGCACATCTGGATATTTTCACTTTGAGGCCTTTGATTAGAAGTTAGCAATTGTTCCTATTTCATACAAAGAAAACTTATGAGTCTAGAACAGGGTGGTTGGCTTGCGGCTTTGGCGTTTGAGGCAATTTCTTTCGCACTTGTCTTGCTGCATCATTGACCCAAACTTAGATCATTAAAAGTGACTAAGAACAAGCACAATATCTCTATTTTTCTATGTCTTTCTGATAAATCCTTTGACCTTTGGTATTTTCTCAATTTCCCAAACTTGTTTTCTGATAAAACTTTCTGCTTGTCTTGTTTTGACTTACAATCATATTTCTTTTCTATGCTGGCCTTTCGTCTTTCTTTGTGTAATTGAAGAAGTTGATAGTAAGTTTTGAAATTCTTTCTCACTTATTTTGACATGGACTTGACTCAAAGGCATGAAAAAAAATAATTTTTGTTCAAATGATAGACTCAAAAAAAACAAAAATAAAAATATAAAGAAGAAAGAATAGACAATGAATGTCTCCATTGAAACAGAGAAAAGAATAATTTATCTAAAAGTGACAGTCAATTCTAATGATTATGACATGCATTTTGGTTTAACCTACTTTATCTTTCCATCCAAACTTTCACCAATTGTTGCTGAGTTAATGGCCTTGAAACTGAGTTACTTCCTTGAGCTAATTTCTTTCAGAGAACTTATTTAGCTAGTGACACCTTGAAAGTTTTTTTCCAACAAGCCTGTCTTATTTTCTTTCTCTCAACTCACCATCACCTTACGATGTTCGTTAGGGTTTTCACCAATGAGACTCTCTTATATTCATTTATCTCAACTCAGAATTGTCTTACGATGCCCGTGAGGATTTTCACTTATAAAACTCTCTTATTTTTATCTCTCTGAACTTACTATTGCCTTATGATGTCCGTGAGGGTTTTCACTAATAAGACTTTCTTATTTTTACTTTTTTTCTGATTTCTTATGTTAAGGAATACAAGTAGTTCCCAAAATATACCATCATATTCATTGCATGCTTAGCCTTAACAATCTTAAAGATTGATCTGAAGGTCTTTCTTTGGTTGTAACTTGGATTTTGGATAAGGTTAGAAAGAATGAATGACATGAAGCCCAAACGATGCTTGAAGTGGGGTGGGATTTACAACTTTTGGAATCAACTCAAATAATGAAAATTAACTTATCTCCCAGTTTCTTTTGACTGGGCAATTCTAAATTGTTTATTTGGTTGAACTGAACCCAGAGTAAGACTGCCTATGTATCTCACCCTCGAAAGAGGAGAATCAGGTCAAACGTAGTTCAGGAAACTTGTTCTTTTGCTTGACTCTGATTTTTTTTCTTTTTTTTCTCTTTTATTATTTTTTTTCTCTTTGAAAATTTTTTTGACTCTATTTTTCTTAGCACTCATTACTTTTCTTTCTTTTTGACACATTTTTATTCTCCTTTTTTTGAAACTTTTCTGACTCTATTCTTTTATTCACCACTTTTCTAGAACCTTGTTGAATCTATCTTGATTCCAAAAGAGGGGTATGAAAGAAAATAGAACTAGATCTCAAATGGGGTAAATAAATGATGACACAATATTTGGATAGCAGAATGAAATGTCTTCGTCATATCAAACCTTGAAAATGGAAGTACATATCATGCAATATGAAGTAAAAGATGAAGATCATTTGTGACACTTGAACAACACTAACTTTAACTAAGAATGTGTGCCACTTCTTCTTCTACACTTGTCAAACATACAACTTTACCTTTGTTGTACATCCCTCACATCAAATGACCCATGCTTTCGTGGAGCTGATTATCTTCCTGTTTCTCTTGATATAGGGATCACGTGTCCATTATTTGACCTAATTGAGATATGTTTTTCAATTGATGACCAAGTTATTCTTATTATTGTCAAAATAATTATCTTAATTTTAAAAGAAGGCTTCAACGTGGCACCAAATGTCTCAACACTCTACCAATTTCTCAGATGCCTTTTTTTAAAAATTTAGCCCTCTGATTTAATGTTTCATGATTAAACTAGATTTTAAGATCTGGCTGAAATTCCATAGGCATGTCATAACACTAAAATCAACATAAAATGTATTGTGTAAAGATGACAAACAAACAACGTAAAATAAGACAAAAAATAAGGACACCACATTTTACTAAAAGAAAAAATAGAAGGGTTTAAACGAAAATGACAGAAAACCAAAACAAGATAGATTCCAAACTACAACCCTGAAATAATTCAAAAAACAGGAAGAAAAATAAAATAAAATACCAATAATTCTTTCAAGTAAGGAAATGAGTGACTTCCCATTTGCTGAGCTTGACATCTTGGCCACTGATTTGCACATTATCATGACTAGAGCTTTCATCACTATCAATGTTTTGCACCACAAGTTATTTATCTTGAATCATCTTTTCTATTTCTCTTTTTGAAGTACGACAATCTTCAATACTGTGACCCTGAACATCCGAATAACATGCACATCATATATTAGGATCAAAATTTCTTAAATACGGGTCAGGAGTATACCCAAGGAGAGAACTGATCATGCCCCATTGTACTAATCTATGGAACAAACTGGCAGATGATTCTCTAATTAGCGTGAAAACATCCCTAGTCTTTTGCCTTTTGACTTGGATTGAACATCGGGCCTAGAAGGGCTTTGATATGTTTATGGAGTTAGAGGATGACTCTGAGGAGTTGGTATGCACCATTGTGAGTATGAAAAGAGTTAAACATATGGATGTGCATTATATACTAGATATGGAGGTGGGGAAATAGAGTATACTAGATTTTAGTAGTGATTATAGAGAGCTTAGGTATGAACTTGGGCTTGAGACTGAGGGTAACGATGATAGGGTCTTCTTGGATGTACCCATTGTCCAACTACAATAGCAGTTGTATCTCCCTCATTCTTCTTCCCTCCAGTTCCCTTAACTGATTGCAATATCATCTTAAATGTTTCACGAATTATTCATGTCCATCATGCTCCTCAAATTTTGATATCTCAAGATTTGGAAGAAGGTTAACACTTGAAGACATGCCCCAGTTTTTATAAGAAACATCTTTTTTAACCACAAGTCCTAGGGAACTTTTCATAGCATTTTTTGCACTCTTTATTTTTCTAACCATTTTCTCTAGCTCTTCTGACACGCTAGGCTTCTTGTTAAGAAATTTTGGTGGCCCAGTTAACTTAAAAGTAGGATCAGGAGTATAGCAATGATCACCAAGAGTATTGAACATGGATCCACTAGTAGCATGGGGAAGCACAACTATTGGGTGGATAGACAATGTAGAAGCCTCAGAAAAGGATTGAGCAAAAAAATCACAGAGAACATGTGGTGTTGTGAATGTAGCAGGCTTATACTGAGGATCTAGAGAAAGAGTGGTGGAAGTATTGGGATGTAATTGACGGGGAATAAATTTTGAGACATGTTGTGGTGCATCAACAATAGTATGAGACTAACTTAGCAATTGTGTTGGAAAACTCAAGGTATTTGAAAGGTGAATAGTGGGGAATGGAGGAGAAGGCAATCCACTGGCCCAAGCTTGGTGCATTTCTGTCATTTTTTGTCTTAGTATCCTAATATCTTGCTTTAAACTCTCATTTTTCTGACTGTCACTCTCTATGTCCTTGTTGGACACAACTAACCATTTCTTGGATTTGGTGTGATGTGGAGGACCAGCCATAATGCCACAAACTAACCACCTTAAACTAACTGAACAAAAGATAACAATTGCGTTAGAGTTCAATACTTACTCTAAATCTTTTTCTCTTTTTTTCTTTTGAAAAGATCACTAAACCCATGAAAGGCGCCTACATATCTCACCCTCGAGAGAGGAGAACCAGGTGTACGTAGTTCATAAAGTTTGGCCAAAAAATGACCAATCAGACTCTTTTTCTTTTTCTTTTTCTTGAAACTTTAAGAAGAAAAGAAAATAACAAATTGTCAAAAGAATAGACAAAAATCTTTTTGAAATTTTTTCTAATTTTAAAATTCCTATACAAAATGAAACCTATGATTATCAAAGGAAAATCTTTTTGAATTTTTGATTTACATTTCATATGAAAATGAAATTTGAAACTATCAAAGGAAAATCTTTTTTTTAGTTTTCTTTTAAAGATGTATATAAAACACCTACTCTAAATTAAAAGTGAGGAAAATCTTTTTAGATTTTTTAAATAAGATCACTGAACCCTCAAAGGTCTGCCTACATGTGTCACTCCCGAAAGAGAAGAATCAAGTGTACGTAGTTTTTCCAGATTGGATAATTAAAGATTAAACCATTGACTAAACCCTGACTTGAGAGACAGGACCACAAACATATGATAAAAACGTCAATAAAATCTTTTTTGAGTTTTCAATTTGACACTTAATACAAAATAACACCAACAACTATGAAAGAAAAATCCTTTGGGTATTTTCATTATACGAAATGTACAAAACCTATATCATTTTTTTGAATTTTTATTTTATAAAAAGCTCCTATTAATAAAAATCTTTTTGAAAATTTTGAATTATGAATGCTTACTAAAGAAACAAAAGGAATTCTTTTTGATGTTTTTTGTTTTTAGAAATGAATTCAAATGGTAAATCTTTTTGAATATGAAAACAAAAGCCATAAAGAACTCTAAAAACTCTTTTTTGACTGACTTTTCTTTTTTCCAACATTTCCTTGCCTACACAGTTTTCTTTAATTCTAGCAAATGCTTTTCCCTAAAACAGTCTGTTAAATGATCTTGTTATCCTCAAAGATGCAACAATTAGTACGTAGGGATGCTTTAGGTGTGAGTCTCCTACAAAGGACTGAGTGAATTCCATTAGGTCTCAATATGATGCAGATAAGCATGACCTAAAGGCTGACCTAGGCTGGGGTCCACTAACAAGGCTATTTGGGGGATCATATGATCGATAGTGGTTGTGATTGATATCCATCTACTCCATACATCTGACGGCTCCCCTCCTAAAATAAGGGTACCTCAACTAGAGTTCATGTACATGACATGTACTCTGGGACTTGTTACGAAATAATTGACTCCAAATAATGCATATGATGCCAGTTATAAAATGATAATACATAAGAGAAAATCGTAAACACGTAGCACATAAGTGCACAACAATGATAAAACAATAACACATACTACAATATACACAAAATATTTATACACATACAGTGTCAAACTAAGCCGATACAACTCAAAATAAAGCTCGAGTTTTGAAAACTCTCCAGCAGAGTCGCCAAAGCTATCACACCCCTTTTTAACTAAAAAGATTCATATATTTTTATGTTTGAAAAGGGTTTTTATTATTAAGTGACAAAAGAAAACAATTTATTCCGAAAAGGACCTTTAACAATTAAAATTCAGAGTCGCCACTTGGCATAATCTGGTGTGCCAAGTCACCTTTGAAAATCCTTTTTCAAAATAATTTTTAACTCTTTCAAAACTAGTCCACGAATAGAGATTTTGGTGAAGGAATTTTGTTAATCGAAGGGAAGGTGTTGGGCATCCCTCAGTCTCGTAGTTCGATCATGGTCACTTTGTGGAGTATATCGGCTAATCTGATGCTATGAAGTGAATAAACCACGTAAAACATACAAAAAACAAACAAACCAAATAAAATAAGTCCGAGAAAATAGTTTTTAGTCTAATTATTATAGTCCGAAATAAATATACTGAAATAAACATACGCTAACCTACAATAGTCCTAAACTATGCTCTACCTGATGCCTCGGTCCTTGATCACGAACATTCTTCGCGTGCAAGAGACTTCGGGGCATACCTCGGTGAATAAGTACAAATGGCCTCGGGGCATTACCCGACTAAATGACTACATTTTCCAATTTCAAGAGACAACATAAAACAATCTCAAGCATAAAAATTCATCATTCCACAATCCCTATGTTTTGCCTACCCAACCTACCGTTTGCCTACTTATTTTGATTTATTAAGATTCAATCAGATTCAACATCATCAAGGGATCTAAATTAATCCAAATACACTTTATCAAGAGTAAACCCTCCCAGAATTTCCTTCTCAATCATTGATTAATCAAGTCTCAATTATTAATTCAAAGCTTCTCCTTTTTTGTTTCAAAATATAAATCAAACATCAACGACATACATACCACAAGGAATAAAAACATGCTAATCGCACAGGTCATTCACACCCACAAAAAATTAATATTCAAGATAAAAGCAAAGACTAAGAGTAAGAAAACTAGATGATCTTTCAATATACCAAATATAGAACCACGTCCAGAAAATCCAATTTAAACCTCAATAACGAACTCTGTAGGGATCTCGATATACTCTCTTTATTCTGTTTTCCACCAATTTGAACCAAAATTGCGAAGTAACAGATGAACAAAGCACCTAAAATCAAAACAGAAAGTTTTTTGGTGGGATTTAACTGAAAATAGAAAGAGAATAGCTTTTTGGAGTGGTTTTAGCCTGAAATGAAACTGGTGATACTATTTTTTGGTGGATTTTGCTGGAAGCATAGCCAAACAGTGAACTTCTAAATTCCTAGTGGTTGTTCCGTTGGGCTTCCGCCGAGAATATCTCCCTTTCCTTAATTTTACCTCCCACTCTCTTGATTCCCTCTCTCCCATCTCCAATTTCCAATTCGAACCCAAGTTTTTACTCCCAATTTCCCTATGTTCCCTATATTCGTGTGTGCATTTCGTGTGGTGTGTGAGTTACCTTTTTTTTTATCTCTGTGTGTGTGATGGTGTGTGTAAAGTTTAGTGATTGTGTGTGTATGGAATCTATGAGGAAACAGTGTCAAGTTCCCCTCCCCATTTTTCTTATGTGTGCCATGATATTCTGAGGGGAGTGTGTGTGAGTTTGTTCATTGTTGTTGGTTGTGATAATTTGGAGTTAAAGAGTGTATTACTAGTGAAAGGATGGTTAGTCCGTGTATTATGAGGTATCAGTCTATGTATATGGAGGAGTATATGCGTATTTATCTGTGAGAGTGATAATGTGTATGTGAGTATATATTTCAAAAGAAGAAGAAAAATGTGACAAGGGGATGGAGCTCAAGGGTACATAGGATGGGTAGGGGTGTGTGGAGTAGGGGGTAGATGGTTAGGATAAAGTGAAATTTATTAGGGTGGGGTGTTAAAAATGGTTATGAATTTATTGTTTTCTTGTCTTGTGTGGAACTTATAACATGATTAAGGGTGCGTGGTAAGACGGGGTAAATGATAAAATTTGGCTTTCAGGAGGGACAAAATTAGGTGTCTACAATATGTACCTTTGTGCTTATTAACAAAACACATTAATAACTTAAGTATAATGTTGAGATAAATAAAGATGGACACTAACTTGAGAATGCCATGATAAGAAAAGCAATAACTAAACTAAACCTAAGCGATGCCATGCTGGAAATAGTATTTCACACCAACCTAAATTAAGGGTGACAAAAAAGTTTTACAACTAAAAAAGAGTGACACAGGTCTTAAATATGAGTAGAGGTGACAATTTTAAGATTAGTATTAATGACACTAATTTTAAAACCCTCAAGTTTTATTATTTACACAAAGATCCCTACATCATATTTACATAAAGATCCCTACACCATCACCATCATTCTTCCTCCATACCCTTTTTGCTGCCGCCACCGCTGCCACCTTCTCTTCCTCCACTATCACTATCACTACCATTGCCACCTCTTCCAGATTCACTATTATTTCCTCCCTCTACATAACTATCACCTATTTTTCTTCTTTCTCTTCCACCACTGTCGTTATCAACACCGCAACAAATGTCATCTTCTCATTCTGCGTCACCGCCAGCACCACCACCTTTCTTTTTACCATAAATATCACTTTTTAGTGGGCTCTTCCTCCAACCACATTTTTTTCAGAAATTAAGTAAGTATCAAAGTTGCTATAGCAACTAAAGAAGTTGTTGCAGCAACTTCGATAATTGTTGTAACACAACAACTAGTAGTAATTGTTGCAACAATTACCGTAACTGTTGTAGCAACTGTGGTAGTTGCTGAAGCAACTCTCGTAGTTGCTGAATTATTTCTTCATTTTTAAAAGAAATCAAAAATTTTCTTTTCAAACTTCTCAATTTTTTAAAACAAAAATAGTTCATGAAGATTAAAAAGGGAAGAAAAACGAAATGAAAAGAGAAAGAGAAAGAAGAAGAAGAAGAAGAAGAAGAAGAAGAGAAGATGGAAGAAGAGGAAAATCTAGCGAGAGAGAAAAAAATAAGAAGAAGAAGATGGGAAGAACGAAATTTGGAGAGAGGAAGAAAAAAAAAAGAAGATTGAAAGATAAGAAAAGGAAGAAAATTCTAAAATTTGAAATTTGGAGTAGGGAACTTTTGAAAAGTTTAAAGAGTTTAAAAAATTACATTTTACACCCCAATTTACTTTAATCACTAATTAAAAAAAATTTGACTTGAGTTAGTCAAAGTTCTCACCAATTTTAATTTTAAACTTATTTTTCACCCACACTTAATTTACTCATCTTACTCCATCTATGGAGAAAGGAAAATGCATTAGTTATTTAGAATCAAAAATTAGTTTTGGCCAGGTAGTACTCTATACATACTCTATAGTGAAATGTGCTTCCTAGCTACTTCATTTGTCTCAAATTACTATATGTCGCACACTCTTAACATGCCTCTTCAGAAATTTTTACTATTTTATCCCTATTTATGTTTTAATATATTTAATCTATCTTCATTTAATGTATACTCTATTTAATTGTGTCATCCTCCATTTAATTGAGGTGTTTATAGTTTTAAATAACAATTACTACTAACGATAAAATAGAAAATTATAATTCATTTATCTTGAATAAACTGACAAATAATTTGAGAAAAGTATTGTTAAAATTGACAACAAAAAATTTGAGATGAAAGGAGTAATAGTTTCTTGTATGAAATATAATGAGTTGACTTGATTTTAGATCCGTTTTCTTTGCAAAAAACGCATGTGAGATAATAAGATCCCAATAGAGAGAATTTAAGATATGCATGTGGCTACTAAAAGTTTCTATTTGTTATACCTTATAGTGCACTTTTTCGTCTATAGTTTTACATATTTATAGGAAAAATAGAATTGGTCCATTCTTTGTGGTTTGCAGTTAGTTTTGGGATGAGAATTTTCTGTTTCCTCAGTAAGGCATAGATCTAACTTAGTTTTACGTATTTCTTGTTCTTTTATTTTTTTTACTAATTCGCTTAATAAATATATTAATTCTGTCTTAACTAGAAAGGTGTGGCTAATAGAGGAAAATAAATGTGAAGATATCCCTGCCCAATTCTGATAGAGCAAAACTTTCCATTTATAATGAAAGTCGTTATAGCGAAAGATATTATATAAAGGATGAAGACGATAAATATTGGTGGAAGAGGTACTCATTAGGAGGAGATGGCAGTCATATTTTCATAAACTCTTGAGCAAATACGGGGATGAGAGCATTGTGCTAGGGAATTTTGAGCACTCAGCAAGGCATCGCGATTACGGTTATTGTTGTTGAGTTCTAAGTGAATGTGAATGGAAAATGAAGGAAAGAAAATAGATGGAAAACTGAAGTGTGTATTCGTTTTATAAAGGAAATGTCTCCCACAAAAAGAAAAATACTTGTGCTTAAGTATAGAAGCACTCCTTCATATGAATATTAAGGCAAGAACAAGACAAGCTTTGTGCCATTCATTGCTTGCTCATCTTCGGTCT
Source organism: Capsicum annuum (assembly GCF_002878395.1). Lineage (NCBI taxonomy): Eukaryota > Viridiplantae > Streptophyta > Magnoliopsida > Solanales > Solanaceae > Capsicum > Capsicum annuum. The sequence goes on from NW_025892656.1 coordinate 126,609, forward strand.
TTGGATTTGGATTGACAGATTATCTTTTTGAAAAAAAAAATCATTTGAAATTTGATAATTAGTGATGTTTTAATCCAAAAATTTGATAGAAAATTTTTCTCCATTTGCGGACCCACACAAACATGCGTGGATGCATGTCACAACGCACCTCAAAGGGATGCGACCCTTCGAGGCACTGTTTAAAGATGAAAATGTGACCTGCGGATGCAGATGGAGTTCGCAGAAGAGATGCACATTTCTGTTTTTGTACAATAAGCGACCTACGGCTGCAGGCAGGGTCCTCAGGTCAGGAATAATTCAAAACAGTGCATTTTTTCAAGAACCATCACTTCTTTTCTAAAGCACCACCTTTTGGCTATAAATACATGAATTTTTACTCAGGTAAAGACAAAAAAAATTTTAAGTAAAAAAATGTCTTATTCTTGAAAAATTCAAATGTGATCTGCAATCGTTGATTGAGTTTGTAGTTCAGTGAATTTGAGGTACCACTATTTGCTGAAGTGAATCATTTTATTCTAGGAGAATATATTCTATAACCTTGGGTACTTAAGGGGAATAAGTTTCATAAGGACACACCATGAATTTGGTGAACTTGATTTTCTCTGTCTTCATCTCTTCCTAAACATTGGTTTTACTGTTTTTTAGAAAATAATTTGAACTTCATTTTGATAGGTCATAAATTGTTTGAACTTGTATTTGAAGTTCTTGAAACTTCATTTTGATACTTCATAAGTTGTTTGAACTTGTGTTTGAAGTTCGTGTTGATTAAGACAGATTTTATACCCTAAAAACAACAGTTAGAGTATAAAGGTTGATACAAGCCAAATTGTAACGATCAATTTTTGATGAAATATGTGAATTGTGTGTTTCTGTGTGATTTTACTATTTTACCCTTCTTCATAGTTGCATTATGGTATTTTTGGAGTGTGGGGGTGATTGGCATGGTTCTCGATGCATTCAATACAATTTATGCGATATTGTGATTTTTGAGGACTTTGAGAGCCTTATTTTAGACTTATGTGGATATCTTTCAATCCATATGATGGATGGCTGAATAGACTATATCAGTAGCTCCAAAATATCAATTTTAGGCTAGGTAGACCTTTGGTTCGGGGCCTGATGCACCTGACCTCATTTCGATCGATTGGTCGGAAAGTTGGAAAAATTAAAAATATGAGTATGGGACCCACATTTTGCTGAAATGATCCCGAATGGAAAATTTGACTGCACCAGTAGATCTAGAATGTCGATTTTAAGGTGGTAACATATTTGATATGATTTTACGGCTTTTAAATCTCATTTTGACCCTGGACTTAGAAAATTATAATTTCGGATATCGAGGGTCAACTTTGTGAAAATAATTTTTTTTCAAAACTATGATATCTCCATTGCGTTCGAAACACCAAATTTAGTGTGGTTGCATAGTTCGTTTGCATGTATCGGACTCCAAACGAATTTCAAACACCCCGTCGGAGTCTATTTGGACTTTAAAAAAATCTGCTATTTATAGCAGATTTTTTAACCCCTTTTTGACCCATTTTTCACCTTGCCCTTGAGAATTAAACCCTAAAATAGTGTGAAATCTTACAAGTGAAGCTTGTGGGAGCCTGGAAAGCTAGATTAACATCTATTTCTTGATTCTCTTACGGATTTGAGGTAAGAATTCACCCTTTTCTTAGTAATTTCTTAATTAATTTCTCAAAATCCAAAAAATCTTAGGGCTTGATTTTAAACCTCAATTTCATTCCATTTCACTTGAATAATATTTTAATCTTATTATTACTACTTTTTTATCAACTTAACCTCTAAAACAACTCTGTTTCTTAATTTTAACCCGAATTTTAAAAATTTTACCCGGTAAAGATCAAAAATGGTTTTTCTTCATTTGAACCTTATTTTTTTACTCGATTTGACTTGGATTTTCATATCTCGATTCCTAAGAATATGGGGAACACATTTTTGAAGGAAAGTAATGATTTTTTCCTTCTCTTTTGAAAACCCATTTCGGGGGTCCGTGTTGATCCCGAATCAAAAATAGTTAATATGAGTGTCATTGGTTTGTTTTGATGCGTAGATTCCATATTTGAAGTTTTTAGTTCAGTTTGAGATCATTCGTGAAAATAAGGTCGTGAGTTCAAGGTGTAGTAGATCGGTCTTGACTTTTGAGGTAGGTTATGGCTTAACTCTTCAGACTGGGTTGGGTAGTAAATGATGATAGAAAATACATGTTAATTGTTGAAACTAATCATGAAAATGTATATCTATGTGTTGTGCCCGTGTGGAGGACTATACGTAATGTAATTATTGAAATTGAGATATTATATGATACGTGTGATCGTGTGGGGTCCTATGTGATGTTGATAGCCTTGAATATATGTGAATAATTATATTGTGTTGTTGAAATAACTAATCTGGTACCATTGGTGTATTGTGATATATTCATACTTATTGTTATATGAGACATGTCCAAAATTCATGGATGAAACGAAAATAATGAGTGAATATTGGCTCACGTGGTTGCGAAAATGTATAATTATGGTTGGTTGTGGAAATATATCATTGTGATTGATTGTGGAAATGGTCATTGTGATTGGTTTTGAGCATTACATCTTCATATAATACTCATTCATGAAACATTAGTACTACCATAGCAATATCTGAGAAGCACTAGCAACACGCTTTAAAAAATCCTCTATAAGGAAAGTGCTGGGGAGGAGATATTGTAACACCTTATAAAACCCTCCCGTAGGGATATGTTGGGGAGAAGATATGAGATATGTGGATTGTATACAGGTTGACGAACCCCCCATGGGCCCTATGTTGGGAGGCTTACCTCCGTAGGTATATATGGGGATTGTACGATGATCCCAGAGGTTGTGTGATGACCTAATGCATCATCATCATTATTATTATATACATTGAACTTGCTTTATTGTGTTATGTTGTGCTTGTATTTCCATATTGACTTGTCATCTCTCTATTTGTTCTATATCTTGACTTGTTAATGTATAATTGTTCTATCTTTCTTTATTTATACTTGATGATTCCGAGTATACATGTTCCTCTTTGTTCTACTTTTACAGGACATTGTATGTATTTGTATTCGTATCTGGTGTATTGTTGTATTATATGTGGATACTATAGAATTGTTAGTGCAAATGGTATGGGCTACCATTGTGAGATATTTTCTGATTGCTGGCGATGTGCCCTTAGTGTATATTTTGTATGCCTTATTTATTACTTTGCTTGCTTGGCCTATGATACCTACTACGTAAAAGTGGATCGTACTCCCGCCTACTGCGCCCTTTTGTTGTAGGTCCTAGCTCAAGTGCACCTCAGATTGGTTGATTTTGAGAGCCTTCAGATTACTCAAGGTAGTGGTTGGACATTTTTATGTCCGGAGTTTACATCTATCTTTCTATATTATTTATATCTTTATTAGTGTTCAAGACAGATAGTTTTCTTTGTGGTTATTTTACTGATGTATTTAACTCCAGGATTGTATTAGTGGTTTTTATACTATTAACATAGGGTTTTAGGAGTTATGACTACATGTGTAGATTTTATTTGTTCTGCTTTTATTATATCTATGTGGTTCGTCTTCATTCTAGAAGCCTTACCTTGGGGGTTATTTTTGTCTTATCCCATATGTATCAGTTTGGGTGGAAGGTTTACTTATTAAGGTTCGCCGCAACAAGTGCAATCATGATCTATCAATTTTTAGATCATGAAAAATTGGTATCAGAGAAGCCAGGTTCATTAGTCTCAATGGTGTAAGAATGGGATGCCTAATATAGTCTCGCGGATCGATAAGTAGACGTCCATAACTATCTTTGAGAGGATATAGGACGTCTTTAGGAAACTTTCCTTATTTTATTCTTTATCGTGTGAAGTTCTTTCATACCTTGTGTTCTGAGTTGTTTCACTCTTTCTGTGTGGATGGTATGGCTTATACTATATCTTATTAATTGAGAGATGTGGTAAGAGATTGGTAGAGGTTACTTTTCAGTTATAGACCCCGTGATTCTCTTGAGATGACTTAGGATCAATTTGTTGAGGCTTTCCTAGAGAGATTTGTGCCTTTCAGTTTCACAGACCATATATGGGACGAGTTTGATCATTTAGAATAGGGCTCTATGACAGTTGCTGAGTATGAGGCATGATTCCATACCCTATCCAGATATTTCTATGATAGCCTTTCTGCCGATTCTTAGAAGATTCAAAAGTTTGTGAAGGGTTTGGATGTCTTCTTTCAATTGGCTACATCTCATATGGTTGTATTTAGGGCTTTTTTTCAGAGTATTGTGGATCATACTAAGATGATAAAGGGTATTCTTCTAGTATCTTAGGGTGGCGCCAAGAAGGTGTATTATTTTGGTGAATTCGGGAGTCATACCTCTTGAGATAGAGATTTTAGAGGTTCTCGTGGATACCATAGTAGGCCAGTGTAGGTCGCATTACAAAGTTCAGGTGGTGGATTTTCTAGTTCAGCAGTTCAAGGTGTCCGTTTGGACCCATTTGTACCTTCTTCTATTAAGACTGGTCGTAGAGGTTGTTATATGTATGATGAGATTAGCCATATAGCTAGGGACTATCCCCGTTGGGTAATTTGAGCTACTTTTACTTCAGTTGTTAGAGGTAGGGGAGCTACTAGAGATGCGAGGGACAGAAACAGTGGATCTCGTGGGGGTGGTCGTAGGGCCATCCAGGCAATTGGTGGTCTTGGGGCTATCAACCAATTAGTGGTCGTGGTCAGTGTTATACTATACTTGTCGGGATAGAGGCAGAGACGTTTGATGCTGTGATCACAGATATCGTCCCCATTTGTTTCAGACTTATATCTGTGTTATTTGATCTCAGATCAACTTTCTCCTATATATCTACATATTTTGCTTTGAGTTTTGATTCGGTCAGTGAGCCTCTTTCCATGCCTATTCGTGTATTTACCTTAGTAAGTGATTTTTTAGTGGTGGATCGGGTGTACCGATATTGTGTTGTGACCATTGTTGGGCATGAGACTTTGGTGGACTTACTTGTGCGTCTTCATGTTGTGTCGATGTCCATTATTTTAGATCAAGGTCCTAAGTTCACATCTCACTTTTGAAAGACTTTTCAGGATGTGTTGGGTACTCGAGCGGATCTCAGTACAGCGTTTCACCCCCGGACTGATGGCTAGTTAGAGCGGACTATCTAGGTTTTGGAGGATATGCTACACGCATGCGTGATGGATTTTAGTGGCTAGTGGGAGCAACAATTGGATTTAATAGAGTTTGTATATAATAATAGCTACCATTCCAATATTGATAAGGCTCCTTTTGAGGCATTGTATGGTAGGCGTTGTCGCTACCCAGTGGATTGGTTTGATGTTTCAGAGGTGAGATCTTGAGGTACAGAATTGGTTTGTGAGACTTTCGATAGAGTTTGGGTCATTCAGAATAGATTTAGATCGGCTCAGAGTAGGCAGAAGTGCTATACTAATCGTAGACTTCATGCCTTAAGATTTGGTGTTGGTGATCATGTCTTCCTTTGAGTTTTACCCATGAAGGGTGTGATGAGATTTCGGAAGAGAGGCAAGCTTATCCCTAGGTATATCGGTCCATTTGAGATTCTTCGAATTGTTGGTGATATGGCTTATGAGTTGGCTTTGTCCCCTGATCTATTAGTAGTTCATCCAGTTTATTATGTTTCTATGCTTGGCCGTTACATTGCGGATGAGTCTCATGTTATTCGTTGGGAGCCAGTTTAGTTAGATGACCAGTTGTCTTTTATCGAAGAGCTGGTCTCCATATTGGTTAGGGATGTTAGGCGGTTGCGCTCTAGAGTTATCCCTGTGGCTAAGATTTAGTGGCGACATCGACCTGTAGATGAGGTTACTTGGGAGGTTGAGCCTGATATGCATAGTCCCTATCCCCAACTCTTCATCGATTTAGGTATTTCTTTGCCTTAGTTCTAGGACGAACTAGATTTTTAATAGTGGATGATGTAACGATCAACTTTTTGATAAAATATGTGAATTATATGTTTCTGTGTGATTTGACTATTTTAGCCCTCCCCATAGTTGCATTATGGTATTTCTGGAGTGTGGGGGTGATTGGCATGATTTTTGATGCATTTTGGTATCATTTATGCGATATTTTGGTTTTTCATGACTTCAAGAGTGTTATTTTGGACTTATGTAGATATCTTTTTATCCATGCGACGGATGGCTTAATGGACTACACCAGCAACTCCAAAATATCAATTTTAGGCTAGGTAGACCTTTGGTTTGGGGCCGGGTGCACCCGAGCTCATTTCGACCTATTGGTCAGAAAGTTGGAAAAATTGGAAATATGAGTGTGGGACTCACATTTGGTCAAAACAACCACAGATGTATCAATTTTATGGTGGTAACATATTTGATGTGATTTTACAGCTTTTAAATCTCATTTCGACCCTCGATTTGGAAAATTGTGATTTCGAATTTTGGGGATCAACTTTGTGAAAAAAATATTTTTTCGAAAACCTGATTTCTTCATTGAGTTTGAAACGCCGAATTTGTATGGTTGCATAGTATTTTTTGCATATATCGGACTCCGAACGAATCCCAGGCACCCATCAAAGTCCATTTGGACATAGAAAAATCTGCTATAGTGCAGATTTTTCTGCAATAAATAACAGGTTTTTTACCCCTTTTTGGTCCATTTATTCATTCTTTCACCTTGCCTCTTGAGAGTTAAACCCTAAAATAGTGTGAGAGCTTAAAACTAAAGCTTGTGGGAGCTTTAAAAACTAGATTAACATCTATTTCTTGATTCTCTTTCGAATTTAAGGTAAGAATTCTCCCTTTTCTTAGTAATTTCTTGATTAATTTCTCAAAACCCAAAAAATCATAAGAATTAATTTTAAACCAAATTTCACTCCATTTCACTTGAATAATATCTTAATCTTATAATTATTAGTTTTTCATCAATTTAAAACAACTTTGATTCTTGATTTTAACCTCCTGGATTTCAAAGATTTTACCCGGTCATGCTCAAAAATATTTTTTCTTCGATTTGAACCTCATTTTTTACTCGATTTGACTTGTGTTTCAACTGTAAGTTTCTAAAAATATGGGAAACATATTTTTGAAGTAAAGTTATGATTTTACCCTTCTTTTTTGAAAACCCATTTCGGAGGTTCGTTTTGATCCTGAATCAAAAATAGTCAATATGGTTGTCGTTGATTTTGTTTTGATGCGTAGATTCCATATTAGATGCTTTTAGTGGAGTTCAAGATTATTCATAAAAAGTGAGTTCATGGGTTCAAAGTGTAGAAGACCGATTTCGGCTTTTGAGGTACGTTATGACTTAACTCTTTTAGACTGGGATGGGTAGTAAATGATGTTACAAAATGCATGTTAAGGATGGGAACTAATCATGAAAAATGTATATCTATGTGTTGTGCCCGTGTGGAGGACTATAGGTAATGTAATTATTAAAATTGAGATATTATGTGATACGTATGACCGTGTGGGGTCCCATGTGATGTTGATAGTCTTGAATATATGTGAATAATTATATTGTGTTGTTAAAATTCCTAATGTGGTACCATTGGTGTATTGTGATATATTCATACTTTTTGTTATATAAGACGTGGAAATTCATGGATGAAACGAAAATAATGAGTGAATATTGGCTCACGTGGTTGTGAAAATGTATAATTATGGTTGGTTGTGGAAATATATCATTGTGATTGGTTGTGAAAATACTCAGTGTGATTAGTTGTGAGCATTACATCCTCATATCACATTCATTCATAAAACATTGGTACCACAATGGCAACATCTGAGAAACACTGACAATACCCTTTATAAAACCCTCCTCAAAGAAAGTGTCAAGAGGAGATATTATAACACCTTATTAAACCCTCTCCGAGGGATGTATCTTGGAGGAGATATGATATATGTGGATTGTGTATGGGTTGACGAACCCCCTATGGATCCTGTGTTGGGAGGCTTACCTCCGTAGCTGTATATAAGGATTGGGCGACGATTCCAAAGGTTGTGCAATGACCTCATGCATCATCATCATCATCAAAATCATCATCATATATACTACACTTGCTTTATTGTGTTATGTTGTGCTTATACTGTCATATTGACTTGTCATCTATCTATTTATTCTATATCTTGATTTGTTAAGATCTAACTATTCTACCTTCCTTTATTTGTACCTGATGATTTTAAGTATACATGTTCTTGTTTGTTCTACTTGTATGTGATATTATGTGTATTTGTATTTGTATCTGGTGTGTTGTTGTATTATGTGTGGATACTGTAGAACTGTTAGTGCAAATATTATGGGCTACTATTATGGGACGTTTTCTGATTGCAGGTGATGTGTCCTTAGTATATATTTTGTATGTCTTATTTACTACTTTTCTTGCTCAGCCTATGATACCTACTTCGGGATTATATCAGTAGTTTTTATACTGTTGACACCAATTTTTAGGAGTTATGACCGCATGTATTGATTTTATTTTTCTGCTTTTATTATATCTATGTGGTTCAGCTTCATTCTAGAAGCCTTACCTTTGGGGCATTTCTGTCTTTTTCCATGTGTATCAGTTTGGGTGGTAGGCTTACTTGTCAATGTTCATGAAGATAAGTTCCATCATGACCTATCGATTTTTTTATTGTGACATGAATTAGTTTCAATCTTTCATGATCTATGCCTCATGGACAACAACTAAGGATCCAAGACGTGATCACCTTAGGAAAGCAAATACGTATTTATATGATAGCTTGGCGCATGACAGGCGTTATATCTGATGATATAATCCAAGGGCCCATTGAGCAATATCGTGTTTGAGTGA
>NW_025892656.1:138443-155795 GCF_002878395.1 Capsicum annuum
TATATATAATTGGGTCGGGTCAGGGCAGGCAACCGATGGGCCTGGTTCGAGCCGAATCAAATGAGCCCAAAATAAAAAATGGCCCAGCCCGAGACCACTAGCCCATTTGTCCGTGGGCTCACCGGGCTGAGTCAAATCAGGCTGGGTCAACCCGACCCATTTGACAGGCTTACTCTTGATGTGCCCTCTGTGTTTTATAAAATCCATTTTCCTCTAAGAAATTCCCAACATACTCTTCTAAAATATAGTTTGGGGATGTAGCTCTCCAACTCACTAACCATTCATGCAAATTAGAAGACAATCTTTTCATCTTAGAAAACCTGTACACCAATAAATTGTGTGGAGTTGTTGAAACCTAACAAGGAGGTATTGTTAGAGTTGTGACTCGGATTTTATTGATCCGGCCCATAAAGTTTTGCAGTGGGACCCATGTTAATGATTTTTAATGAGTTCTGTGGTGGTAACGTAAGGATCGGGCTAATAGGCCCAATATGAACCTTTATATTTTTGGGCCTAGGACTTATTTGTATGCACATATTATATAAGTACATTTAGTGGGTTGTTTTGGGTATTCAGAAAATTTCAGTCTTCTCTACGTTGTACTCTCTCTCCATTATAATGAAACCTTCTTTGCGTCTGTCCATGGTTTTTTTCGTAAGGGTTTTCACGTAAATTTATGTGTTATTTTTATTTTCTTTTACTTGTGGTTTGCTTACTCTGTCCAACTCATAACAAACTGGTATCAGAGCCTGTTCGATTATTTTCTCGAGGAAGACAACCATGAAGTATGATATTTCATTGTTGGATCGCAATACTAGATTTTTGTTACGGTAGGTTAAGATGCAGGCTGTGCTCATGCAAAAGGATTTGGACGATGATCTATTAGGGTTTGATAAGATGCCCTCATCGTGGATGGATGAGGACAAATGACGTAAGGATCAGAAAGCTCTATCTCAGATCAACCTTCATCTATCCAATCAGATTCTACAGAATATTTTGAAGGAGACCACTGCCGCTGCGTTTTGGTTGAAATTGGAATCACTGTGTATGACAAAGAGCCTAACAAGTAAGTTGCATCTCAAACAACGACTTTATTCTTATCGCATGTCTAAGGATGCGTCCTTGGAGGATCACTTATCTGTATTTAAGAAAATCATCTCTGATTTAGAGACTCTGGAGGTTAAGTACGATGAGGAAGATCTAGGGTTGATTTTGTTGTGTTCACTGCCTGCATCATACACGACTTTTAGAGATATGATTTGATATAGTCGTGATACCCTGACCATAGATGAAGTCTATGATGTGTTGTTCTCTAAGGAGAAGATGAAGCATCTTGTGAATAGGTCAAAGACTCAAGAAAATAGTCTCATTATTCAAGAAAAAACTCGTGAGAGAAACTTTGGGGTGATGATAGAAATATATCGAAATCTAGAAATAGAAACAAAGCCTGTAATTACTGTAAGAAGAAGGGCCACATCAAATCTGAGTGTTGGAAGTTACAAAATAAAGAGAAAAGAGAAGCTCCAAAACCAAAGAAAAACCAACTAGAGAAGTTCGGTGAAGCTAGTTTTATTGAAGAAGGTGGCAGTGATAGAGAACTCTTAGTTGTTTCTAATGGTAACTCCAAACCTTGTGAGGATTGGATTCTTGATTCAGTTTGCATGTTTTATATGTGTCGCAATCGGGATTGGTTTACAACATATAAAGCAGTCTCTAAAGGTGTTGTGTTGATAGAAAATAACACACCTTGGAAGATAGCTGGTATTGGAACAATCAGAATTAAGATGTTTCATGAGGTTTTGAGGACACTTAGTGAAGTGCTATATATCCCAGACCTGAAGAGAAATCTTATTTCTTTGAGTATTCTTGATTCGAACGGATATAGTTACACTGGTGAAGGTGGAGTCCTGAAGGTTACTAAAGGCACTCTTTTTGTGATGAAGGGACAGAGAAAGTCTGCAAATTTATATGTCTTGCAAGGCTCTACTATTATAAGTGAAGCAGCTATTTCTACCTCCTCTCTATCAGAAAGTGACGTTGCTAAACTTTGGCATATGTGCCTGAGGCATATTAGTGAAAATGGAATGGCTGAACTAAGCAGGAGAGGACTTCTTGATGGGAAGAGTATTACCAAACTGGAGTTCTGTAAGCATCGCATTTGTGGGAAGCAGAAGAGTCAGATTCACTAAAGACATCCACTCAACTAAAGGCACACTTGATTACATTCATTCTAATCTCTGGGGTCCTTCTAGAGTACCTTCTATAGGAGCTGTGAATTATTTGTTGACTATTATTGATGACTATTCCAACAAATTTTGGGTGTTCTTCCTGAAGTAAAAGAATAATGTTGCTTACTTTTAAGGAGTGAAAGAATATGATTGAAAAGCAAACAGGGAAGCAGGTGAAACGCCTTTGAACTGATAATGGTTTAGAGTTCGGTTCTAATGAATTTAATGCTCTATGAAAGTCAGAAGGAATTGTGAGGCACTTAACAGTTCGTCATACTCCGTAGCAGAATGGTGTGGCTGAACGAATAAATAGGACTATAATTGAGAAGGTGTGTTGTATGCTCTCTAATGTTGGTTTACCCAAGTCTTTTTGGGATGAAGCTACTTTCACAACTTGTCTTCTTATTAACCGTTCTCCCTCAGTCGTGATTGATAAAAAGACTCCATAAGAGGTATAGTCTGGTACTCCTGCTAGTTATTCTGATTTGAGGATATTTGGATGTTCTGCGTATGCTCATGTTGATAATGGAAAGTTGGAACCTAGATCTGTCAAGTTTTTATTTATGGGTTATAAGTCTAGTATTAAAGGTTATAAGTTTTAGTGTCCATAAAGCAGAAAGGTTATAATTAGCAGGGATGTTGAGTTTGATGAAACTACCATGCTTCGGACTCCCTCCAAATCTAGTGTTTCGCCTCCAGATGAGCTTAGTGGCATGAATTAGCAAAAGTCATTCACCCACGTTGAATTGCAAATTGGATCAGAGTCTACACTAGTGCCCACTTCTTAGTGTAGCCTGGAGATACGAAGTGGTACTATTTCTTTTTCACCACTAGTGATGCCATAATATTCTATTGCTAAAGACAGACCTAGAAGAGATATTAGACCTTCTCAGAAGTATGCTGAAGCTAATTTGGTTTCTTATGAATTGAATTTAGCAGAAGGTATTAATTCCGGTAAAGAACCTTCTTCTTACTCAGAGGTAGTTAGTTGGGATGATTTCGGCCGATGGATGATTGCTATACAGGAGACGATGGAATCACTTCATAAGAATGGCATATGGGATTTGGTGAGATTTCCTAAATATAAGAAAGTTGTCCATTGCAAGTGGGTATTCAAAAAGAAAGAAGAAACATCGGGATTTGAAGATGCTAGGTATAAAGCAAGACTAGTTGCTAAAGGTTACAGTCAGGTTCCAGTGTTGACTTCACAGATGTGTTTTCTCCAGTTGTAAAGCATAGTTCGACTCGAGCCTTGCTTGGTATTATGGCCATGCATGATCTTGAGCTTGAGCAGTTGGATGTCAAAACTGCATTCTTACACGGAGAACTTGAGAAGGATGTCTATATGTAGTAACCAGAGGGTTTTGTAGTCTCAGGAAAGGAGGACTATGTATACTTGCTGAAAAAGTTTCTTTATGGCTTAAAACTGTCTCCCAGGCAGTGGTATAAGAGGTTTGACTCTTTTATGATCTCTTATATATTTTAGAGTAGTAGTTATGATAATTGTGTCTACTTCAAGGAGGTAAGTGATGGTTCATTTGTGTATCTTCTCTTATATATTGATGATATATTATTGCAGCAAAGGATATGAGAGGGATAATAAAAGTCAAAGCCCAACTCAGCAAGAAATTTGAGATGAAGGATCTAGGAGCAGCAAAGAAGATTTTTGGCATAGAAATTATGAGTGATAGAGAGAAGTATAAGTTATACTTGAGTCAGAAAAGGTATATTGAGAAAGTGTTTCACAGGTTCAATATGCAAAGTGCCAAACCTGTAAGTACTCCATTAGCATCTCACTTCAAACTCTCTGCCACTTTATCTCTAAAGACAGATGATGAGCGTGACTATATGTCTTGAGTTCCATACTCTAGTGCCGTCGGGTCTCTTATGTATGCTATGGTGTGTTTCCGACCAGATTTATCTTATGTCATAAGTGTAGTTAGCAGATACATGACAAATCCTGGCAAAGAACATTGGAAAGCAGTTTAGTTGATTTTCAGATACTTGCATAGATCTGCTGATGTTTGTTTGCAATTTGGGCGAAATAGAGATGGAGTAATCGGGTATGTTAATTCTGATTTTGTAGGAGATCATGATAAAAGGAGGTCCCTTACAGGCTATGTTTTCACCATTGGTAGTTGTACAATTAGTTGGAAAGCTACCTTACAGACTACGGTTGCTTTGTCAACTACTGAGGCAGAGTATATAGCTATTATAGAGGCTTTCAAGGAAGCTATTTGGTTGAAGGGTCTGTTCGATAAACTTAGAAAAGACTTACAAATTACTATGGTTTTTTGCAACAGTTAGAGTGTTATCTTCCTTACGAAAGATCAGATATTTCACGAGAGAACAAAACACATCTATGTTCGGTATTATTTTGTGCGTGAAATTATTGATCGTGGTGATATTGCGGTGAGCAAGCTTAGTACTCATGATAATCTTGCTGATATGATGACCAAGACACTACTAAGTGCCAAGTTTGAGCATTGCTTGGACTTGGTTAGTGTTAGCTGTTAAGATATGCCCTTAGGAGCTTTTGTGGAAGAGAGGGAGAGTTTGTCTTGAAATGGATTTGATTTCTAAATTAGAATTTGTGTCAAGGTAGATATTGTTAGAGTTGTGACCCGAATTTGGTTGATCCATCCTAGAAAGTTTCACGGTGCAACCCATGTTGATGATTTTTAATGGGGTCTGTGGTAGCATAGGGATCGGGCTGATAGGCCCAATATGGACCTTTATGTTTTTGGGCCTAGGATTTATTTGTATACACATAGTATATGAGTGAATTTAGTGGGTTGTTTTGGGTATTCAGAAAATTCAACCTTCTCCACATTGTACTCTCTCTCCATTATAGTGAAACCTACTTTGCCTCTGCCCATGGTTTTTCCCGCAAGGATTTCCACATAAATCTGTGTGTTATTCTTATTTTCTTTTACTTGTAGCTTTCTTACTCTGTCTGGATCATAACAGATATTACCATCATACCTTCTTTTGTTTCTTTACAATAGACAAAAACACTCTATATTAACTAAAAGATATCTAGGCTGTGGACAGAGCATTTATTCATTTTATGATTATTACCAACAAACATTGACACCAGTTGTGATTGTTATAGATCTGCTTTCATTGTGAGAAACCCATAAATCTCTAACTAGTTTTTACATGATTAAATAGTACAGTTTGATTAGATAAATTCACAAAAGTTTAGGATTAAGAAAACCTCTGACGATATTGGCCATTAGAGTCATCATTCGAAATAGAAAGATCATAAGAATTTGGTCTAAATAAATAATTATTCTCCACATATTTGTGTTGAAGATATAATTATGTAAATAAAGTGTGATCACGTAATTTAGCATAATATAAGATCAGATAAAAGTTCTTGATTCGATTTTCACTTCCAGCTATTATCAAAAAGGATTTTACATAATGCTAAAGTTTGGTAGCGTAATCAATTACTCATTTGAGGACTCGGGATCAATGATCCTCTAGTATGTTGTGGAACAAAGTGAGTAACTGAAATTCTAGAATTAAATTTTGTCTGTCCATTGATTTGGAAAGAAGAAACTCTCCGCTTATTAGGCTAAATGTTTTTTACTTGCTAAATATTACGGCCCAAATGTTAAACTATTGGCTCTACTTGTTTGGATGGCACATTTTAGCGTGTGTGCGCACGCGCACACACACACACACACACATATATATAGCTTGAGGTCTATAAATAAGTAAGAACTACACGCTTGGTTATATGATTAAGCTTTTCTTATTATATAGGTGTAGCTTTTAGTTGCTATAATCCACTCCATTTGTTAAATCTGTTTCCTTCTTGATTTTAACCCTTTTACACTTCCTCCTTTGCATGCCATTTCTCACTTTTTTCTCTTGAATTAACGACACACAAATTCTGTAGCTAAATGGTATAAAATTCGTTAGTGACTAGTTATAAGAAAATCTTGTTAGCTACGAGCTATTTGTTATTTTTTAAATATTTTTGGGTACACAGAATCTGTAATTTGACAGAATAACTTCAGCACTAGTTCAAGTTTAAAACAAGAACACTATGAAGTATACAACACCCTCAACACAAGACCTAAGTAATCTTTCAAAGAAGTGTGTTTTATTCTTCAGAAATTAAGATGAAACAGAAATGGTCAAGTCGTCCGAATTCATAGAGTGTCCTTAAGGAAATAATTCCTCTCAAGTACCCGAGGTTGCGAAATTTTTCTCCCAGGATAAAATTGCTAAACAAACCAACTGTAGTGGTACCTCAAACAATTGGAATCTCTTCGAACTCACTCAACGATTTGATTGATCACACGAAATATTTTGAAGACAAGAAGAGTTTGTATATTCAAAAAAAATTTCGTACCTAAACCTGTGGATAAATGCAGGTTTATATAGCCATCAAGTGTCCCTTTCAAAAGTTGTCAATGGTTCATCCAAAAATTTGTACCCTTTGGAAGAGTCATGTCTATTCATTCGAAATATTGTGTCTTTTTCTGAACAGACACAACTATCTGAACAGTCACTCCTTTTCCAAAATAATATGCCTTTTCCTCAAAAGTTATATCCCTCCATTTTCCATTCACACCAATTGAACACAACAATCCCTCACATGAATGGGGAATGAATATTCTTTGTAAAACTTTACGGATAAGTATGTGATCATCAAGCAAAGACTGATTGCATCTGGATAAGTGGGTTTTCCTTTGAACTTTCCGTAGTGAACATGCATCGAATGCACTCAGTCAATCGATAGATTTGATATCTTTGAACCATCGAGCTTTAATGTACACCTAGACAACACATGTCACACAACCAACCTTTTACCATTTATGGTTCTCACAGTTTTGTTCGTTTCAGCCGTGAACATGTTCCGGTCTCATGAGAGCTTAAAGAATAGGACTTTACTAACATTCTCCTTAAAGTGGCTTCGACTTTGCCCTCACATAGGTGATTTATAAACATTCAATCCTATAGATTAAACTATTTGGTCAAATCTATCAATTTTAGATAATCATTAAAAAACTTTTCACCTTGAGTCTTATCCTTGTTTACTAAACATTATCTGCATCATGAGAATGGGTTGGTATATTGACAATGTTGAACCTGTCAGACACAACTTTGTTTGATCATTTTTAACCTAGCTCTTGGGATCTCCAGTCTGCTAGGTAGAGTTACCGCCATGCTGACTTATCCTAGGTCTTAAACCCATCTCTTTGGATGTTCTCTCAACTCCTTTTCTAGACAGGCCTTTTGTAAGTGGATCCGACACATTATCCTTTGACTTTACATAGTCAATAGTAATAATTTCACTAGAGAGAAGTTCTCTAATGGTATTATGTCTGCCTTATGTGATGAGATTTACCGTTGTACATCATGCTCTCTGCCCTACTATTGTCGCTTGGCTATAGCAATGTGTACAACTGGTGCCACTGGTTTGGGCCAATAAGGAATATCTTCCAAGAAATTTTGGAGCCATTCTGCTTCTTCACTGACTTTATCTAATACGATAAATTATGATTTCATTGTAGAGCGAGCAATACATATTTGTTTGGATGATTTCCATGAAACCTCTCCTCCACCGACTGTAAATACATATCCACTCGTAGATTTTACTTCATTCGATTCGGTGTTTCAATTTGCATCACTATATCCTTCAAGTACCGCGGGATATTTATTATAATGCAAAACATAGTCTTGAGTGTATTTAAGATACCCCAAAACTATTTTCATTGCCATCTAATAAGTTTTATTGGGATTACTCGTGTACCAACTCAACTTTATAATAGCGCATGCAATATCTGATCGTGTACAATTTATTATATACATTAAACATTCCAATACTCTTGCGTACTCCAACTGTGAGTCACTTTCACCCTCATTCTTTTGAAGTGCGAAGCTCATGTCCAATAGAGTCTTGGCAATACCAAATTACAAATACTTGAATTTGTCAAGTACCTTTTCTACATAATGAGACTGTGACAATGCCAACCCTTGTGGAGTTCTATGGATTCTTATTCCCATGATCACATCCGCAACTTCAAGGTATTTCATATTAAACTTGCTCTCAAGCATTCGTTTCGTAGCATTTATGTCCGAAATGTTTCTACTGATTATCAACATATCATCCACATACAAAAAAATAATGACTTGGTGATTTCGAGTGTCTTTAATGTAAACATATTTATCATATTCATTAATCTTAAACCCGTTTGTCAACCTGGTTTGGTCAAACTTCGCATGCCATTGTTTAAGTGCTTATTTTAGTCCATAAAGTGACTTAACAAGTTTACACACCTTATTTTCTTTTCCTGAAACCACAAAACCCTCAGGATGTTCCATGTAAATTTCTTCCTCCAATTCTCCATTTAGGAATGTTGTTCTCATATTCATTTGATGGATTTTAAGACCATATACTGCCGCTAAGACAATTAAAATCCGAATTGACGTTATCCTCATTACTGGTGAGTATGAATCAAAGTAATCAAGGCATTCCTTTTGTTTAAAGCCTTTTACAACAAGTTTTGTCTTGTATTTGTCAATAGTACAATCAACTTTCATTTTCCTTTTGAAGATCTATTTAGAACCTAACGATTTATTTTCCGGAGGAAGATCAACCAACTCTCATGTATGGTTGCTTAAGATTGAATCAATCTCACTATTGACTGCCTCTTTCCAAAAAGATGAGTACAAAGACGTCATCCCTTCCTTAAATATTTGAGGCTCATTTTCTAAGAGAAATATTACAAAATATGATCCAAACGAAGTTGACGTTCTTTGACGTGTACTACGTCTTGGATTCACATCATTATGTACATCCTCACTTGGTTCATCTCGGGGTCATTTAGACTCTCCAATAGACTATTTATGTCTAATTTTATATGGATAAATGTATTCAAAGAATTCAGCATTATCTGATTCAATTATCGTATTTTCATTAATATCTGGATGTTTGGATTTATGAACCAAAAACCGATATACTTTACTACTTTTATCATATCCTATGAACACACAATCCACCATATTAGGTCCTATCCTTACTCTTTTAGGAATAGGAACTTGAACCTTCGCTAGACACACCCACACTTTGAAATATTTCAAGTTGGGTTTCCTTTCTTTCTATTTTTTATATGGAATTGATTATGTCTTACTATGGGGCACGCTATTAAGTATTTGGTTATCCGTAAGGATAGCTTCCCCCAACAAGTTTTACGGTAAACCTGAACTAATTAATAAGGCATTGATCATTTTCTTCAAAGTTCAATTTTTCCTTTCCGCAATTTTATTAGATTGAGATAAATACGAGGCTGTAGTTTGATGGATAACCATTCTCTACACATATTTGTGCAAGAGATTCATATTCTCCGCCCCTATCACTTCTTATCATTTTGATCTTTTTCTTTAACTGATTTTCAACTTCAGTTTTATATTGCCTAAACGCATCTATTGCTTCATCCTTACTATTTAACAAATAGACATAACAGTATCTAGTGCAATCATCAATAAAAGTTATAAAATACTTTTTTTCTCCATGAGATGGTGTTGACTTTATATCACAAATATCAGTGTATATTAAGTCTAAGGGATTGAAATTCCTTTCAACGGACTTATATGGATGCTTAGCATACTTTGATTCCACACACGTTTGACACTTTGATTTATTGCACTCAAAGTTTGGCAAAACTTTTAAGTTAATCAGTTTTCGCAAAATTTTATAATTGACATGTCCTAAACGTTCATGCCACAATTCATTAGACTCAAACGAGTAAGAAGAAGCAGAGCTTTTATTGATTTCAATAGTCATTACATTCATTTTATATAGGACCTCAATGAGATAGCCTTTTCCTATACACTTCTAATTTGCTAATTTCAATTTTTTCAAAAAATAGTTACATATTTGTATCCGTTTTGTCTAGAAGTGATACAAAAATTAAGTTCTTTCTTAACTCCGGTACATACAGGACATTTTTGAGTGTCAACAATTTGCTTGAAGTCATTTTCAAGCATATTTTTCCTGTTCCTTCTACTTTTACAGTAGCGCGGTTATCCATGAAGATATTTTCTTCTCCTGGTGTGAACATTGAAAACAACTCCTTGTTAGCACAAACATGGCGGGTGGCACCAGAATCCATCCAGCATTCGTAAGTATTTCCCATCAAGTTGCATTCGGACAGTATAGTACACAGATCGTCCACTTTTTTCTTGGACTCAACAACATTTTCTTGGTATTTATTCTTTCCTTTCTTTAGGGCACGACAATCTGTGGACTTATGGCCAACCTTGCCACAGTTAAAGCATTTTCCCTTGAATTTCTTCTTAGGTTGATTGTTTTCATGTTCTGCTTTCTTGTGCTTTTTGGAGTTGTGGTCGTCTTCTATAATATTTGCTCCATTCATTGTAGAATATCCTCTTGACCTTTTTTTGTAGCCTTATTTCTTCTTCAATGCATAATCTAACGATTAGATCTTTGACAGACATCTTCTTACATTTGTGTTTCAAATAGTTCTTGAAGTACTTCCACATAGGTGGTAGCTTCTCTATTATTGCTGCTACTTGAAATGTTTCATTCACGATAAAACCTACAATTAAGTTTATGTGAATACTAAGAACATTTTTAAACTGTTCAACAAAGGTATTTTTCAAAAACATACCTTCCGCAAGGAGATCATGGATGATCACTTGCAATTCTTGCACTTAGGAGACAACAGACTTGTTGTTTATCATTTTATATTCCAGGAATCTTACAACGAAGAACTTTTTAGTTCCTGCATCCTCTGTCTTATACTTTCGTTCCAACGCTCCCCACAACTCTTTTGCTCTCTTTGTTACACTATACACATTGTAGAGATCATCTTGGAGACCACTCAAGATGTAGTTCCTGCAAAGGAAATCGGAGTGTTTCCAAGCCTCCACAATTACAAATCACTCTTGCTCAGAGGTTCCCTCGGGCACCTCTAGAGCTTCCTCAAATGTGAACCTTTGAAGGCAAAGAGTTGTAAGGTAGAAAACATTTTCTGCTGCCACCTTTTGAAGTCAATACTCGCGAACTTTTCGGGTTTCTCCGCTGGTGCCATTTCTGGCAGAGTATTCGTACGACTTATTATGGCAATACTAGTTGTTTCCACCATCGTTGCACCTTCATGCACTTGACTATCCATAGTCATTTTCCTGTCGCAACAAGACAGTAACTTTAGTATATAAAAATACTATTAATAAAGTTGTAGCAACTTTAAACACCTCTTATTTCTAGTTTAACAATGAAGTTTTTATGACTTTCAATCGTCAACCGAGTGATCTTTAACTTGTGATGAAGATTTTATATCTTCAAATCACTAGTTAAGTTCAAACGGAGTAGAAAGATTAAATCTTTAATCTCCAGAAACCAAGCTATACAGATTACGAAAATTAAAAAAACTTTAGTGAAAAGAAACTTTCACCAAACAAGCAAAAAAAAAATTCAAAGGAGTTATTTTCTTAAGATTGTTATTTTTTCAATATTTTCGGGTACACAGAATCTGTAATTTGACAGAATAACTTCACTAGTTCAGGTTTAAAATAAGAACTCTATGAAGTACAACAACACCATCAACATAAGATCAAAGTAATCTTTCAAAGAAGTGTATTTTATTTTTCAGAAATTAAGATGAAACAGAAATGGCCAAGTCCTCCGAATTCACGGAGTGTCCTTAAGAAAATAATTCCCCTCAAGTACCCGAGGTTGCGGAATTTTTCTCCCAGGATAAAATGTCAAACAAACCAACTATAACGGTACCTCAAACAATTGGAATCTCTTCGAACTCACTCAACGATTTGATTGATCACACGGAATGTTTTGAAGACGAGAAGAGTTTGTATATTCAGAAAATTTTTCGTACCTAAACCTGTGGATAAATGCAGGTTTATATCGCCATCAAGTTCCCCTTCCAAAAGGTGGAAATGGTTCATCCGCAAAGGTGTATCCTTTGAAAGAGTCATGTCTATTCATTCGAAACATTGTGTCTTTTTTGATCAAACACAACTATCCGAATAGTCACTTCTTTTCCAAAATAATATGTCTTTGTTGTGTCTCTCCATTTTCCATTCACACCAATTGAACCCAACACTATTTGGCAAAGTAAATATGTGATTGATGTAGATGATAACATCCTTGTACAGAGTAAGGAAACCTACTAAGAAATAGTTGAGAAAGACGTGGAGAATGGTGAGGATACAGAACAAGAATGTGAGTACCATCCACTTTTATCATCAGCATAGTTATTGAATTAGAATTGTGATGAAGTCAGAATGCAACTATATATTTTTCAACTTCAAGAGAAAAAATTGTTCTTTTGATACAATTGGATAATTGTGGAGCTTTAATAATGAAAATGGCTTCTCTCGTGGAAGATAACTTTCTTGACATCCCATTGATGGGTTGAGTTCGACAACGGGTGTCAAAGGGATGGGTTATGCTGAATCATAACAAATTAAAATATGCTTAGTAAGTAATTCGCCTCTTAGATACCCCTACTCGAACTCGATTTGTTGGCCTATCAAAAAAGCTATTTTCCATGAGAGAACCATGAACATTGAATAATGAAAAGTTATTTTCAAGAAAGTTGTTTTGGTACAATTGGATAATTGTGGAACTTAATGAATGAAGATGACTTCTTTAGGGAAAAATCATTTTCTTGACATCCTGCTGACGGACCCAATAAAATTATTTTTTCTTTATTATATTTTTGAAATATATTTTGACAAGTTTTCTAATGAGTCAATTTAGCTACGTATCAGCTCAACTGGTGTTGAAATGAGTTGCATAAAATGAGCTGAACTAATATGACCCAGCCAAACTAAAACGGATTAGAGGAGTCGTATTTTCATGGACAAATTTTGTCACCTTAGATCCGATTATCAAATTCAAGAATCTTAATGGTATGTTCGCTTTGAATTTGATTCAGGTAATTCAAGAACAGTTTGGTGCAATAATTGTGTGAAATCAATCAATCAATTACAATACTTTGATAACAAAATGTGAGCTTTAATTAATCTCATGCAACATTGGTTTTTCTTCTGCATTTATGATTCACTCTAATGTAACTGGGAGGTCACACGTTCAAGCCGTGGAAATAACCTCTTGAAGGAATTCAAAGTAAGGCTGCATACAATAAACCCTTGTGGTTCCGCTCTTCACCAAATCTTGTGCATAGTAAAAGTTTTAGTGTACTGGGCTGCCCATTTATGATTCACTCTAAATGCTTCTGTTTTCCTTCACATTCTAGATGTTGTTCCAACTAGGGTTGTTAAGTGGGCTGGGTCGGGTCAAAATAGAATCGGCCCGTCGAGTTTATTCGGTTTGTGGGCCAGTCCGAATTCAGGCCTGGTTAAACGGGTCGGTTCAGTTTTGGACCCAACAGTAATTTTTTAAAAAACAACCCTAAACTAGCCCACTTAACCTAATCCGTTCCAACCCACCTAAACCCAGTCAAAACCAATCCAAAATCCGGTCAAAATCGGTCAAAACTAAAAAAAAATTAAAAGTTTTTCTCCAATATACACTATATATATATCCACTTATATACATTTTAAATACGTTAAACAATATATATACACTATATATATAGTATATAGTACATTAGAATTTAAAAACATATACACATATACACAATTACACATGTAATCGCGTATACGATGATACGTTAGTTATATATATACTACTCTAAATAAAACATATGTTACAAGATATACACTACAATATAATGATATATATACTAATTTATAAAATATATACACATGTATACGTTTAATATATACTACTTTATAGTCTGTAGAAGATATATACACATATATACGTACCATTCAATATATATGTACTACTTTAAATAAAACATATACTACAATATATATACTACAATATACACACACACACTAAAAATATAGTTATATACTAATTTATAAAATATATACACATGTATACGCTAAATATACACTACTTTAGAGTCTATGGAAGATATATACGTACCATTCAATATATATGTACTACTTTAAATAAAATATGCTACAATATATATGCTACAATATAATGATATATATACGAATTTATAAAATATATACACATGTATACGTTAAATATACACTACTTTAGAGTCTATAGAAAATATATACACATATATACATATCACTCAATATATATGTACTACTTTAAATAAAATATACTACAATATATATACTACAATATATACACACACTATATATATAGTTATATATTAATTTATAAAACATATACACATGTATACGTTAAATATATACTACTGTAGAGTCTATATTCTATATATACACATCTATACGTACAATTCAGTATATGTACTACTTTAAAAAAATATGCTCCAAGATATATTACTACAATATAATGATATATATACTAATTTATAAAACATATACACATGTATACGTTAAATATACATTACTTTAGAGTCTATAGAAGATATATATACACAATATATACGTACTACTTTAAATAAAATATACTACAATATATATACTACAATATGTACACACACACTATATATATATAGTTATACACTAATTTATAAAATATATACACATGTATACGTTAAATATATACAACTTTAAGTTTATAGAAAATATATACACATATATAAGTACCATTCAATATATATGTACTACTTTAAATAAAATATACTACAATATAATGATATATATATTGATTTATAAAACATATACACATGTATACATTAAATATACACTACTTTAGTCTATATTCTATATATGCCCATATATACACACCATTCAATATATATACTACTCTAGATATAACATATACTAGAAGATATACACTACAATATAATGATATGTAAATGTATAAAACATATACATGTGTATACGTTAAATATATACTACTTTACTATAGAGTCTGTAGAAGATATATACACATATATATGTACCATTCAATATATATGTACTACTTTAAATAAAACATATACTACAATATATATACTACAATATATATACACACTATATATATGCAGTTATATATTAATTTATAAAATATATACACATGTGTACGTTAAATATACACTCTTTTGTAGTCTATATTCTATATATACACATATATATGTACCATTCAACATATGTACTTCTTTAAAAAATATGCTACAAGATATATACTACAATATAATGATATATATACTAATTTAGAAAACATATACATATGTATACATTAAATATATACATAAAATTCTATTTTCAATACCATAAAATTCTGCAACTTTAGCAATCGAATAAACAATAAAATCTCCAGTATGTTTACGATCTTCATCATACAAAAAAGCTAGAATACGTTTTTACATAACAAAATTACTATTTATCCAGTGACAAGTAATGGTTAAATAATCATTTTTATTAACAACACGACCAAGACCAGAAGTTGGAGACATTCTACATTGAATATTTTTTAACAATATTGATAAATAAAAATAATATTGTGAATGAATTCTAAAAATATTGACCCGACAAGTACTTCTAGGAATATCATTAAACATAAGATTATAAATTGCTTGAATATAATGAATAAAAGCATCAGAAGAAGGAAAACTAAAAGACAAATAACCCATAGCTACCATTTTTGTTATTTCTTCCCGGTCCCTCAATTTATTATACTTCTTCATTACCTGATCGGTTAGTGGGTCCATTCTAGTTTGTGTTGACCCACCAACATCCGCATCACCTTTTGTAATATTTAACTCTTTTGCGTGATTATCACTTATATGTCTTATTAATGTACCCGTACCCCCTTGTTTGCCTCCTCCTTTATGCTTATATATTTTTTGACAAATATTGCATTGCATTTCAGTATCTGATATACGTGTAAAAAATTGTCATCCAATACTAGTTGTTTTACGAGCTCCTGGGGCAGGGGGAGGACGGGGAGGACGATTAATCAATTCAGACCTAACGTTAGCATTTTCTATTGCTGGTGTCTCACCAATATTTTCATCATCTTCATCTAAATCAACCGCATCTACTTCATTTTCTTCTTCTATACTGTAATTTTTTTGAGCTTCTACATAATTCATATCGTGAGCACCTACATTTATTTCTTCCTCAAAAGGTTAATTAAGAGGTACCGAGGGCGGGAGCACACGGGTACATCTACTACTTGAAGTACCTCGACCGCTAGTAATTCGCTTTTTACTACCGCTTTCGGGTTAAATTGTTTTTACACTTTTAGTGGCGAGGTTTCTTAATTTATCCATAATATAAATTAAACTAAAAACATTCAAAATACATAAATATAATAAAATTAAATATTCAACAATTAATACACTAATTAAAAATTAAAAGTAAGAGATGGTACGATAATACCAAATTTTAGAAGTATCCGAAGGTTGGGACTTTAGAAACTTTCACTCGTACTTTGTAATCGCAAAATTAAAAAATTAAAGTGAGCACTTTAGGAAATATATAGAATATTTGAGAATTGAGAATTGAGAGAGAATGAGATTTGAGAGAATGAAAAATTGTGTGGAAAATGATTTGAAAGTGTAGAGTATTTATAGGAATTTTTTTGGGTTTAAGAAAATATTTTCAATGAATTTTTTTTTCTTTTAATTAAAGTGACCATATAACCGTTTTTGGGTTTATATGGTACAATTAGAATTAGAGTTATTATTAGAGTTAAAGTTAAGAGTTATTCGAATTTACCTATAAATTATTAACTATGCGAAAACCATTTAAAAATAGAGAAGCTTTTAGAAAAATTAAAGAATCTTTAATAAGTAATATATAAGTCTAAATAAAACAAAAGAAAATCCACAAAAATTAGCCTACTTAATTACATTAATTGAATCAAAATTAATAACACATTTAAAATCCAGAAGAATGAAACACATACCACCTAATTATGATAAAATTAGATTTAGATATCCACCAAGATATTATAAATATAATTTAAAATGAATAAGGTACAACAATATAAAGAATTAAAACAAATTATTTCTGAAAAACCTAAAGAATTAAAAATAAGAATAGAAAGACTACATTATAATATATTTGCCGGAGTTAGTAAAAATTCTATAGATACACAAAGAGATGAAATATCAAAATTAGAATCACAAATAGA
>NW_025892656.1:158795-170120 GCF_002878395.1 Capsicum annuum
CACATCCATAAACTCAAGAACAACACGAACAAAATCCAAGAAAAGAGTCAAAATAATACTGGTGTCACAAATATGAGCCAAGTAAAATAAAAATCCCCTTTAAACCAATTTACAAGCCTGAACAAAAGATATAATCCTCTTAGGACCCGAATGAAGTGCATCCTTCCAAGATATCCTTGGCACACCTGATGAAGCTAAAGTCATGGTCTTGGCAAAATAATCTAAGACAGCATAATAAAGAGCCAACCAATCTATGCCCAAAATAACATCAAAATCGACCATGTCTAACACAAGAAAGTTTATCAAAGTTTCACGCTCGACAAAAGTTACAACATAAGATCGGTGCACCCAACCCACCACTAAAGAATTACCTACTAGGGTAAATACACGAATAAGCATGGCTAGAGGCTCACTAACATAATCAAAACCCAAAAAAATACACAAACACATAGGAGAAAGTTGATTTGGGATTAAATAACACAGATACAGGTTTAGAACAAACAGAGACAATACCTAACCACATGGCTAATATCATCACATACATAGTAACCTCTGTGACTAGCCTCAACAGGAGAAGGTATAACTGGGACTGAACAACCACCCTGAACTACTAAACTATAAGATCCACCACCCGAAATCTATAAATTTGCTTGCACTGGCTTATCATTGTATCCACGAGAACCTCTAAAATCTCTGCCTTGAGAGGTCTGACTCCTGAATTCACTAAAATATCGCGCCTTCTGGCGCCTTTGTGAGATGCACTAAGAATACCCTCGATCATTGTATCATGATCCAATATACTCTAGAAAAAAGCCCCAAACACAACCATCTAAGATATATCCAACTGAGGACTTTATAAACTTTTAAATATTTTTAAACTTGATCGAAATGCTATCATAGGTATATTTGGATAGCACATAGAAGAATGACTTATACTCAGTATCTATCATGGGGCCTTGCTCTATATGATCAAGATTGTCATGAATCTGATCCCTCAAACTAAAAGGCATGAATCTCTCTAGAAAGGCATCAACAAACTGATCCATGACAACTCAGAAGCATCAACAGGCCTACAATTGACAAATGATCTCCACTAATCTCTCACGATATCTCTCAACTAATAAGCCATAAAGCAACACCATCCACCCAGAAAGAGTGAAACACAACTCAAAACACAAGGTAATAAAGAACTTCGCATGATAAAAAATATGAGGAAAGTTTCTTAAAGACATCCTATAGCTTCTCAAAGATAGATACAGATGTATGTGTACTTGATCTTAGGCATATTTATATTCTTAAAGCACCAATATGCACCCAGATTTAGACTTAGTTCAAGAACTTTTGTATTAATTCTTAAGTATAATTCAACTTTTATTCTGTTTTGTGCCTAATGGATATGATTAGTACTTTTAGGATAAAAATCATAAAGAATTATCAACATTTGGATACAACGATGATATGGAAGGATTGAAGGAATTCAAGAAAGTCAAATAAAGCTAAAAAAATAGAAGCTGAAAAGTAGGAATCCACATTTGAAGACACTCCACATTGCGCTGACAAAAAAAAAACAATGGTCAAATTCCAGTAAAGGTCCGTAAAACCACCGCATTGCGGAGCAGTTCCACTTATCAGATTTTACAACCTGAAAGTTTAGCGTGTCACAGAGGATGAATATTTCACAATTGTTCCAATCTAGTGGCTCACTGCAATAGTGGCGCGTCGCGGTGAGGGTGCATTTTATAATTGTCAAGGAATACTTGAGCTCCGCGATTGCTAAGATTTTAATGGAAAATAGAAACTGAATCGCGCCATGTGAAAAAATTGAAAATATTTTAAGTGTTTTTTCCCAGCTATAAAATAAAAAATCCAATATAATTTTAGGGGACTTTGGCAAGCATAACAGCGGGGGAAAGCATAAATCTCTCTTTTAGGGTTCTTAGACATTCTTTTAAATTTCTTTACTTCAAGACTTGTTTTGGGTATGATTTATTACTTATTTTGGATGATGAATTCAAACATGAGTAGCTAAACACCCTATTTCTGGGGTTTAGGCTAAGAGCATGATTACTCTTTTATATTCTTATTCATAGTTTCTTTTTGGATTATCATCTGAGTTGTTCTTAATTTCTTGAGCTTACTATTTTAATGATTGGACATCATTAGAATAAATTTATATTTCTATGTGCATCCGGGAGGAGAATCATAGGCTAGAACGAAGAAATTAGGGAGAAAAGTTCTTATTCTTTTATGAAATAAGAGATTTGAATTAGCATTTAGGATAGGGATATACCTAGAAGCCTTTCTTGGTTCACTTGCAAGAAGACAACTTCATGAATATAGAAGAATTTTTGTATCTCTGCTGGAGTTGTAGCTACAACATTTAATAGATAAAAGATTTGAGGTCAGGAGACTAAGATTGTTGCATAAACCTTGCGAATCATCAACCTGATAACCATTTAGACTGTGATAAGAATAGAGAATTGTATGATTATTCGAAATATCTCAACCCTGGAATCATCATCATTATTGATTACAACCGTTACTTTCTTTTCTCTAGTTGTCACTAATTATCTCTTGTTTAGTAATTTACATTTTATTTATAAAATCAAAATCATCTTGATACCTTCAAGCACTGAATACCCAATTGTCTTAAACTAAAGATTGAATAAATTTCTAGTTTATTGATCCTCGTGGGAATGATATTTGACTGTCTAAGTCATTATATTACTTGCATGATCACGTACACTTGCGTGTACGTAGAGACGCAATAAGATTTTGGCGCTATTTCCAGGGATCAAATAGAATTAGTAAATTGCTTAAATTTTTGGTTTTTGATAGTAAGTTTAAGTGTTAACAACTTGATCTTAACGGCTGAATTTTTGCAGGTTTAGTTGAACATTGGGCTGGCTAGGGATAAAGAATTAGTAGAGCCCTTTGGAAAACTATAAGTAATTTTTCATCAGAGGCGGAGAGCTCAATACTACATTCAACAGGGACAGATGGCTGAAATACGAGATCCAATTGTTGCTGATCCAAATATTTAAAATGTTCTAGCTGCTGTTATTCTAGCTATTCCTGTTCAACCAACCGTAAGACCTGTTCGTGAGGTGGCAATCCCACTTACAAACCATATGACTAACAGCATTCGAAAGCCTAAACAAGGAGGTCAGCGGGAATTGAAAAAAATATGGTGCAATTGTTGAAATTTACGGGGGAATTTCAAGAACTTTCATACGAGTATCCGCAGCAGCACTTACAGACCTTCCTGGAAATAAGAGATACATATATTCCTAAAAATATGAATGTTGATTATGTCAAATTGACACTCTTCCCCTTTTCTCTAATGGAGGAAGCAAAGAGATGGTTACATGCTAAACCACATCACTCCATCACTTCATGAGAAGATTATGATCAGAAGTTCCTCATTAGATTCTTTCCATCCCAGAAGACTGTACGATTGAGAAGTGAGATATTGAGTTTCAGACAAAAAGATAGAGAAAATCTTTATCAAGCTTGGGAGAGATTCAAGGGCATATTTGGAAATTATCCTCATTACCATCAATCAAATAATGTTTTGATGCTTATATTTTTAGAAGGCCTTGAGTCTAATACGAAGATTCTCTTAGATTCAACAGCAGGGGGCCAAGCTTTGAAGAAAACATATGAAGAACTGTATACCTTGCTGAATTGAATCGCTCAAGGGAATCCTGATTGGTATGCAGACTTAAGAAATGCTCCTAAGAAGGTTGCAGAGATTTTGGATGTTGATCAGTTCACTGTATTACAAGCACAGATTGCAAAAATGCAGAATAATATGACTACTCAGCTCAATAACTTAAAGTTGGGTGCAACATAACCAGCAGCCACAACAAATGCGGTTCAACATGTATATTCATGGTGTGAATTTTGTGGAAGTGGTGAGCATAAAGCAGATGCATGTTCTATTAATCCAGATTCATTCAACTATGTGGGGAATATAAATCATCAGGGTCAATAGAATTTTGGCAGTACGTATAATCCAAATTAAAGAAACCATCCTAATTTCTCATGGGGTGGACATCAGACACAGAATACAAATCAGTATAAGGGACCAGTGAAATCAAATCCACAACCGGTTCAAAATAATTAGGTGACTGCTCAGAATAGTAATATGGAGGAGTTGATTAAGCAGTTTATGGCTCAACAAGCACAGTTTGCGATAGACATAAAGGCTCAACAACCACAGTTTATAGCTGAGTTGAAGAGTCAACAATTTCTCACAAGAAATTTAGAGTTACAGTTGGGTAAAATTGTAGGATCACAGAATACAAGGCCACAAGGAGCATTGCCTAGTGACACTGAGGCTAATCCTAAATAGGTGAATGCGGTTACAACAAGGAGTAGGCTGCAAACTAAGAAGACAGTTTAGGAGCAGGATAATCCCGTAGTCACTGATGACAGTTTGCAAGAGAATGTAGAAGTGGAAGTTAAGGAAAAAAAGTCAAGTGAAGAGATTTATGTGGAGAAGAAGACTATCCCTTTACCCTTTCCTCAAAGGGAAAGAAAGCATCAAGAGGAAGCCAATTTTAAGAAGTTTCTAGATCTTCTGAAACAAGTTCAAGTAAACCTTCCTCTTGTTGACATTCTGTAGAGTGTGCTGATATATGCTAAATACTTGAAAGATATTGTTATAAATAAGAATCGGTTGACTGAATATGGTACAGTTGCACTTGCTCAAGAGTGCACGTCTAAAATTCAAAATAAACCGCCCATGAAATTGAAGGATCCGAGTAGTTTCACCTTGCAGATTACCATTGGTCAGACTATTTATTCAAGTGGATTGTGTGACTTAGGTGCTAGTATAAATCTCATGCCCACGTCATGGTACCGGAAGATGGGTCTTGGGAGTCCCAAACCTATTACTATTGTGTTGTAGTTGGCAGATAGGTCACTTGCTAGACCGGATGGTATTATTGAAGATATGTTGGTGCAAGTGGGATCTATAATCTTCCCGGTGGATTTTGTGATTCTTGACTTTGAGGCTAATCCAGTTGTTCTATTTATTTTAGGACGGCCCTTCTTATCAACAGAATAGTCACTCATTAATATGGAAGCTGGAAAAATGACAATGAGAGCGCACGATAAAGTAGAAGTTTCTGATGTGCACAGAGCATTGAAACTGCCAACCATATAGAGGAGTTGTCTTTTATATCGGTTATTGATCTTGCTTTGGATTGGCAGTTGCTTTTGTCTGATGATCCATTAGAGCAAACTTTGATGAGTTATGATCTGTATAGAGATGTGGAAGCATTGGAATTGGTCCAAGTTATGAATTTGGCTATAATTGAGACAAATAAAGTGTTGATTGAGCCTTTGAATAGACGAGTTGGTCCACCATCCATGCCTTCAGTCGAAGAAGCTCCTAACTTGGAGCTTAAGGTTCTTCCTCCTCACTTACAATATGTTTTTCTTGGTGATCAAGATACCTTGCCTGTTATTTTGTCTGCAGGATTATCAGATGTACAGGTAAAGAAAGCTATAGCATTTTTCAATAGGAGAAGGAAGGCGATTGGCTGACAGATATCTGATATTTTAAGAATCAATCCAGTATTTTACATGCATAATATTTACATGGAAAAGGGGTACAGACCTAGAGTGCAGCAACAACAAAGATTAAATCCCGTGATGAAGGAGGTGTTCAGGAAAGAAGTGATTAAGTGGTTAGCTAGTGGAATTATTTACCTAATTTATAATAGCAAATAGGTGATTTCGATGCACTGTGTTCCAAAGAAGGGAGAAATAACAGTAATAACCAATAATGATAATGAGTTAGTTCCCATACGTACAGTGATCGGTTGGAGAATATGTATAGATTATCGGATGTTGAATGAAGCAACTCGTAAAGATCACTATCTAATTTCCTTCATTGACCAAATACTGGATAGATTGGCGGGGGAAGAATATTATTGTTTTCTGGATGGGTACTCTGGCTACAATCAGATAAGCATAGCACCGAAAGACCAAGAGAATACCATGTTCACTTGTCCATACGGTACATATACGTCCAAACGCATGCCCTTCGGCTTATGCAATGTACCTGCTATATTTTAGACGTGTATGATGGTGATATTTTCAAACATGGTGGAAGAATTTGTAGAGGTATTCATGGATGATTTCTCTTTGTATGGTAATTCATTTGAAAAGTGTTTGCAAAATCTCGACAAAGTTATAGCTTGATGCGAAAAAATAAACTTGGTGTTGAATTGGGAAAAGTGTCATTTTATAGTTAAGGAAGAAATTGTCTTAGGCCATAAAGTGTCATGCAAAGGGCTGGAAGTGGACAAAGAAAAAGTTGAAATAATTGAAATGTTGCCTCATCCAGTCACAGTCAAAGGAGTGCGGAGTTTTTAAGGATATGCTGGGTTCTATAGACGATTCATTCAAGATTTGTCAAAGATTGCAAGTCCCATATGCAAATTGTAAGAGAAAGAAGCCAAGTTCTAGTTTGGGGCTGATTGCTATGAAGCTTTTGAAAATCGTAAGAAGAAGTTGATGGAAGCACCTATTTTGATTGCACCAGATTAGCAGTTACCTTTTGAGCTGATGTGTGATGCTAGTGACATTACAGTGGGAGCAGTGTTGGGTCATCAAAAAGAGAAGGTATTTTGATCAATCTACTATGCTAGCAAGGTGCTGAATGATGCTCAAGTTAACTACACAATTACAGAGAAAGAGATATTGGTCGTGGTATATGCATTTAACAAGTTTCGATCTTACTTAGTTGGTACCAAGGTCATTGTTCATACAGACCATGCTGCCATTAAGTATCTTGTGAACAAAAGGGATGTGAAGCCACAACTAATTAGGTGGATTCTTCTACTACAAGAATTTGATTTGAGGTGCGAGATAGAAAGGGAGCTGAAAATCAAGTTGTTGATCACTTGTCACGGATGGAAAATCGAGACCATATTGCGGATGACTTTTTTAGTATCAAGGAGGAGTTTAATGATGAGAAATTATTGTCATTAGATGTAGTTGAGTTCCCATGGTATGCTGACATTGTGAACTTGATAGCTTGTGAGGTGTATCCTCCTGAGGCCACCACATAACAAACAAAGAAATTACTCTATGATTCTCGTGCTTACATTTGGGATGAATCATACCTTTTCAAGTAGGGTACAGATGGAGTTACTCATAGTTGTATCCCAGAGGCTGAATTTTCAAAGGTGTTACAATACTGCCACTCATCTCCATATGGTGGACATTATGAGGGTGAGAGAACTGCGATAAAAATGTTGCAATTAGGTTTTTTCTGGCCTACTCTGTTTAGAGATGCAGTGGCTTTTGTAAAAAATTATGACCAATGTCAAAGGTTGGGTACTATATCTAGGTGTCATGAGATGCCCCTTAAAAATATTTTAGAAGTGGAAGTCTTTGATATTTGGGGGATCGATTTCATGGGACCATTCCTACCTTCAAAAGGTAATCTGTACATTTTTGTAGAGGTTGACTATGTCTCAGATGGGTGGAAGCTATGGCGAGTCTGACTAATGATGTAAGAGTGGTGCTGAAGTTTATGAAGAAGAACATATTTTCTAGATTTGGTACGCTAAGAGCAATAATTAGTGATAGAGGTACGCACTTTATCAACACCTGGTTTAAAAATCTTCTTGCTAAGTATGGTGTTAGGCATTAGGTTTCCACTTCATACCATCCTCAAACGAGTGGACAAGTAGAGGTATCCAATCGACAAATTATGCAAATACTTCATAAGACCGTGAACGTGCAGAGAAAATATTAGGCGAAGAAGCTAGATGATGCACTTTGGCCATATCGAACAACGAACAAGATTCCCATTGGGACATCTCTATATCGCTTGGTGTATGGTAAGGCATGTCATCTTTCTGTAGAATTGGAACACCAAGCATATTGGGCGGTGAAGAAGCTGAACTTTGAGATGACTGTCGCGGGGGAAAGAAGGTTATTGCAACTGAATGAGCTTAATGAGTTTAGACTCCACGCCTATGAAAAGGCCAAGCTCTACAAGGAGAATACCAAAGTATGGCATGTCAAGCAAATTCAAGCTAGGGAATTTGAACTCGGATAACTTGTGTTGTTGTTTAATTCATGACTTAAGTTATTTTTGGGTAAATTACGATCGAAATGGTTTGGACCTTTTAAGGTGGTACGTATGACACCTCATGGAGCTGTGGATTTGTGGAATAAAGAGAACATGGAGAAGTTCCTTGTGAATGGACAGCGTGTAAAGCATTGTTGGGCAGATAATCCGGATAAGCATAAGGAATCTATCACTTTTGCTTATGAGTGATGATGAGCTGAGTCATGCCACAACGTAAAATAAGGCGCTATGTGGGAGGCAACCCACACATGTACTGTCAAAGGTATTTTAATTTTTAGATTGTAAAATCATAACAAAAAGAAACATACAAAAAGATGAGTCGTGCCACAACCAATATTAAGGCACTGAGTGGGAGGCAACCCATTTTTACTTACAATATTTGTTGTTTTTGTTTGAGATTGTAGGGAATTTAAAAGTGAAAATTATGATATTACCATAATTGAGGAAAGCAATCAGGTTTGCAAAATGATGTGTAAGTGGGGATTTTCTCTGGTAAGAAAAGAGTGAAAATTACACAAGGAAATCTGATTTTGAAGATTGGTGGGACGTAGAACTGGGTAGTTTGACAATTGTCAAATTTTAGTAAGGATCCGCGATTTCCATCGCGATGCGGAGAAGTATGATTTGACAATTGTCAAATTCCAGTAGCTGGTCGCGATTTTCAGTGCGATGCGTAACTTGGAAAAGTGACAATTGTAAATTTATAGTGTGACTTAACGTGAAATTTAGTGCATCGTGGTGGTTATTTAAATGGAAATTGGCATTCTCTAGTAGGTCTATGCGATTCTACCGCATCGTGGAAGGGGTTAAAATTGAGCATAAATTTTGAATTAAAGCTAACCCGACCCGCCCCTCTATAAATACCCCCTCAAAACCCTAAACCCTCTTATTTCCCTCTCAAGCGCCACCTTCTCACCTTTCTCTCCTACTAATCTTCTAAAATTTTCCACAACTTTCATCCTTCTTTCAACGTTTGAGGTATGTGCTTTAAGATTTAAATTTATTTCTTTCTATTAGTGTTTTGCGATGTTGGCTAGCATTTTGGGGCATAATCTTGTTTTTCCATATCTTAGTAGTTATAAATTTTAGCATTACCTATGATATATTGTCTTGTAATCTTTGTTATATCATAATAGAATGGTTATAAACAGATGGTATTTGGGGGAAATTGTTTTTCAAATATTAGTTGCGAGGTCAAGGAATGTAGGGGCATTGTAGCTAGATGTGTGAAGCAAGAATATTTAGGAAGTTGGGCTTAATTTTATTTGAGGTTAGTTGATTTAGTAGAATTCTAGAAAAATACTCCTTTGATGCGAGATGTTGTAGCAACATGATCTTGTTCATAGTTTCTTATTGAGTGATTATATGGGAGTAGATGAGATGATATTGTGTGTTGAGGAAATAAATAAGGCTGTAGTGTCTCGAAGAGCAACATGATGTCTTTGAATGTAATAATAAGGTTAACAAAGGGAAGTCTGAGTACCGAGATTTTGAGGCATGTGTTCTAGGTAACAACTAAGTGTGGGGTGCAAATCACCCGTAATGCACACTCAGTTTAGCTAGTCCCAAGTTTAACATACTCAAATGTTTGTTGCATCTTCTATATTACTAGAATTATGAAACCATAACCAGTTAAAGGCAAGGCAAAGGCAAGAACTTCTGCACCTGCTAGGAAGATGAGTACACCATCTGAAGGTCAACTGACTAGGGTGCCTAGAGCCCCACCACTTCAGCAGGGGAAGGTTCGTAAATTTGGATTCAAATATGACTGCAAAGATGGGAAGCAGTGGTATTCCAAGCATACGGATGCCAAGTATATCCCAGAGGTGTATATTGATAGTGTCATTCTCATGAGAGAGTGTCCATCTATGGTACGAAGAATTGAGGCAATCAATATGAATTTCATCTTCCATCAGCCGACTGAGTGCAATTTACACTTAGTTAGAGAGTTTTATGCCAATTGGGACTCCAGTCATCCTGAATATTTGTAAAAAGTTCACAGAAAAGTGGTTCAATTCACTGCTGCTGATATTAATGATTTGTTGGGTATACCAGAAGCAAACCCAAATTTCTTGAGGCAGTTTATTGTTTCTCCTCTGTATGTGCATATCAGGCATCTGTTGTATGGTCAGCGATCCTCAGTTTGTTAGACTAGGCATCGTGTTACAGGTTTACACTCTTTCTTCTCTTATGCTCAGATGAATAAAGAAGCAAGGATGTGGGTTCGTATTATTTATTCATGCTTGATTCAAGGGAAGCATGTGACGGAGGTTACTCGGGAATGTTTGATCTATGCCCTGATGTGTCCTGATGTGGAGATAAATATGGGTAATGTGATTTTTTCTGCAATGAAGAAGGCGTGTACCCAGGCGGGGTGCAGTTTTGGGTTTGGAGATTTGGTTACTAGACTTTTGAGAAGGAACAGGGTGGATAAAGAGGATCTGGATTATAAGCCCAAGGTTATTACTCGCCCTGTGGATATAACTACTGCAAGGAGTACATCTCGGGTAGCTGGCCCAATTTTGACCATACTGGAGCGACAGACGGGGACTGATGAGGTACTGGGCAGGCTGTATGGTATTATGATGATGCTATCAAAGACGAAAAATAGACCAGCTACACCAGAAGAGCTCCATGTTGTAGATCTCAATTATCCACTCGGGCACCATGCTAGGACTATGTTGAGGATTTGCCTAAATTTTGTTGAGCCGGTTGATGATGATATACCAACTGATGAAGAGCACAGGTGCAGGGATTCAGAAATAGAGTCGGATAAAGAGGACTAGTCTGATGATGATGGAGCTGATGATGATGGTGATAATGTGGATGGGACTCCTGAGGATATGACTGCTATAGTTCCATTTGAGTGACCAAGGAGTATACTGCCACCCTACCATAGGCTTATTTAGAAGCACTAGGACAGTGCTTTATTTAACTGTGGGGTGGTGGGTTCTTTTCGTATTCTGTTTCATTTTCGTTCTTTTATTATGGTTGAATAATTTTATATTCTGTTCGGTTGATTTTGCGAGTTCTAGCTATTCGGAACACTAGTCTATAATAGTTATTAACTTTGTGGATTGCAATTTGCCCTCTTTAGCATTTATCGCATGTTGCTTTAGTTTAAAGTATCATTTTATTGTTATTTTCACCCTCATTGGCAAGTTTTAGTTTCAAGTAGTTATGTTTTCCTTTGCCCTCTTTGGTAA
>NW_025892657.1:0-3380 GCF_002878395.1 Capsicum annuum
GCTAAAACTAGAGACTAAAAACTACAATATAAGAGTAATATCCAATTTCATCAAAGTCTAATGAAAAGAGAAGTAAAATGGTCTATTTATACTATTACATTTAATGGACAAAAATGCCCTTAATGAGGGAGGGAATTTGGGGCACCTCTTGAGTATTGTTTTGGAGTGCATAATGCCTTCAATGCCCTTCACTTAGGGTGCCTCTTGAGTGTATAAGTTTTCTTCCTTCCTTCTCTTGACCAAGGCTTCAAAATACTCCGAAAAGTCTTCAATTGCTTGCTAATTCCAAAGACTTGACCCTTAGACCATACTTGTTCTTTTGATGCTCCTTGTGCTTGTATCATCCTCTCCATCTTGAAGGAATTTGTCCTCAAATTCAGATCTTGCAAAATCAAAGAGAGAGAAAAAAACAAAACACAAATTCCCCTTGGTAAGAGTGTTAGCATTAGTACCACACTTATATCATCAACCCATGGTTGCTCACACTTAACATACATCCACATATCCTTGGTTTTTAACATAAAAAGCTTAGCATAAAGGGTACCAAAGACATGAATAGCCTCAATATCAAGAATAAGTGAGGACGACCAGCAACTATAACCTTCATATCTCAAGAGTATACCGGGGTCAAATGGGAGCAAATGATAAAGGTTTAAGTCTAGATGGTCCATTCCTTTCATTAGGTTACCAAGTTCACAATCATTCAAGACACTATGCACAATTTTGACATACACAAGGCCACTATAAACAAGACTAATATCATGGATTTCAATGCACAAGTTCAAAAGGCCATGTTTAATACCAAGATCATCAATACAAGTATCATCACTAACTAGGAAATCCTCAAACATACCATTCTCATGCTCAAGTAGTGAACTAGTTTTAAGAGAAAGTTGATCATTATTCACAACAAAAGAGTTACTAAGGAAAGAGCTATGCACTTGCAAACCCAAAAACACTTCATTAGACACTAAATCACAATATTTGAAGTTTAAAGAAGTGTTGAGGGTATCAAAGTCACCTCGGGTAAGGCTTGGGCAGCCCACTTTTTTGGCGCTCTTGGTCAAGTGAGCCTCTAGTTCATTTCTCATGCTTTCATGTAGAACTCCTTTTGGATCCTTCTTGATTATCATTTCTTCTAGTACCTGCACATAAGAAGAATCAAAGCTAGGCAAAATGCTAGCTTTTGAGTTAGGTAGTGATAAAGGTTCTTTGTGGACAAAACCCACAATCAAGCAATTTTTTTCCTTTTCAACCTCACTACCCGCGACTTCCCTTTCCTTTTCCTTCTTTTCTTCACACTCTTCTTGTATCTCAACATCAAGCTTCTCTCCATCTTGAAAACTGACCTCATCACCCTTCGATTCTATCACCATCTCTTCTCTTAGTTGTATGGGGTGATTTTGGTTTAGTGGATCTTGGGGAGGAGGCATTGGATTACCTTGGTAATGTATTTGGATTTGTGGCATGGAATTTTATGGAGTGTGAGGTCTTTAGTAAAGTGGATTTGGGACTTGGTGGTTTACATTTTGTGGAGACTTTGGTGGATATAATCTATCAACCCTCGCTTTCAATCTAATCACACCACCCTTCAAGGATACTATTTCACCCCTCATAGAATCCACATTACTTTTCAAGGCATCATTATCATTCTTCATTTATCGGGAAAAGGCCTCAAACTGAGCCATCAAGGCTCCAATAACATCATTTCCCAAAGGTTGGGAAGTAGTACCTTTGGATTCCATGGAAAATGTACCTAAAAGAACAAAAAAAAACAGCAAGCAGCACAATCTACAAAATGAGCAAACAAGTTAGTTCAAAAGCCCCACTTTACTCACACTCAACCTCACCTCACACTTGGCTTCAGAAGTGTTGGAGAATCGGCAATACTTGGTAAGTTACTTAAGAGGTGAGAAGCTTTCAGAATCAATCTTTGTTTGAAACGACTCAAATAAAGTGATGCACGGACTTGAACCAACAAAATACTACGACTTAAAAATGAAAAAAGTACACAAAAAATCAAAGACACGAAACAAACGAACCCAAGACTAATTCTCAACCTAGTAGGTAGTTACTAGTTTGCTAATTAGTGATAGTGTTTAACACACAAGGAACTAGAATCAAAAAAGAGAAACTAAGAAAAATCTAATTTTAGAGATGAATTTGGTTGATCACAAGTGATGACGTGGCACTAAGTGGTTGATTGTCTCTTTTTCGAATTTTTTTTTCATTTCCCAATCCCATGTTTCGGCCAAGTATCAACTTTGGGAAGAAGAATTTTCAGATTTGAGGGGGTAAGTAAACAATTTGGAGCCCTTTCAAGACTCTAAATGAAATTAAAATGAAACGGTCCCCCCAATTAATTACAAGTGTACTTGATTTGTCCTTTGGTTCCCACCTTTCGGATTAGGAATATACTAGGGAATATTCTTGGACTAACAACAAGCACACTCTCTTTCTTCCCTTTTTTGGATCAAACAAACACTTTGAATATTCTTCTTTACTAAGATATGAAGATCATGGATGAACAAGATGAATATTCAAGTGTTGACCAAGTTGACCAACAAGCAAATGAACTCCAAATCTGAATTTTCTTTTAGATCTAGGTTCCTTAAGCCAAGACAAACACAACCAACATAAAATCAGCCACAAAATGCCACAAACAAGATGACTAAAAACGAGATCCCACCTCAAAAGCTTCAAACAAAGCACAACTATGGTGGATCAAACTCAAATTCAACCAAACTTCACTCTAAAAATAGATCTAGACACTTTTAGTGTTAGAGAACAAGAATGTAACACTAAAAGCTATCAAAACACAATAAAAACTTGTAGATCTAACTTGAAAATTTTGGATCTACAACAAACAACAAGACAACACAATTTTTTTTGAGATTTTTGGATTTTTTAACTCTTTTTGTGGGATTTTCTTAATAAGAACACTAAAACCAAGATTTAGGGATATTGGAACAACCCTAACCAAGGCTTTGATACCAAATGATAGCCTAAATACTACCAAACACACGAAATTGGTTACTAAGATGCAAATTCCAGCAACTAAATAAAGAGAAAACAACACATAGAATGGAGATGAAGAAGAAAAAGAACGCTTGAAATTAAAGGATAGATAGAAAGACCCTTACTCCTATTCAATGATTAGCACTAGAAGATGTTTCAAAATCTTCAACACACCTCACAAATAAGAGTTCAAACCTTCCTCTTAGGTGACCTAAAGGAAACACTCTTCCTCAAGTACACCTTTCTTGCCAAATTATCCAAAACAAGTGAAACCCTAACTTCAAATGTTCTTGGGCCAATTTTCAGATTCTAAGAGCTAAAACTAGAGACTAAAAACTACAATATAAGAGTAATATCCAATT
>NW_025892658.1:0-1256 GCF_002878395.1 Capsicum annuum
CATGAATAACTGACTGTGCATGACTTAATCTTACTGAATTCCGTTGACTGGTGGAATGTTACTGATATCTGACAACTGACTAAGATCATGAGGTTTTTCTTGAGTCACATGACTAATTGAAGTCTATGGAATCATAGCTTGAGTTCGGATATCGTGAAACATGACATGGATCTAGGTACACAACTATAGTTTTCGGGTATAAGTACCCCTAGAACTCGATGGAAGAAAACTGACACACATGACTGACTTGATCATAAGAGTAGAGTCCATAATTTATAATATCATAAGTAGGGATTTCATACTAAGCATGGTTATCAACAATGTATTGCATGGAAGGGATTTCATATCACATGAAAGTACTTGCACAATCTTAATATCATGTTCATTGCATAATCATATTGGCAACACATACCAATAGCATGGAAGTTCCTGTGGATTTCATGGTTATCATACATCTTGTTCATAAGTAGGATTTGTAAGTAAACATAGCATAATCTCATAAGAATAGTTCATGAGTATTCCAACAACATTTACAAGGCACATTAACAACATAGAAGTCATTGGAACGTAAGGGCATATCATGAATCCTTCACTTAGTCACAATTTAGCTATATTGCATGATTTCTAGTTTCTTAGGCATTTTATCAAACACCTTACATGCACATCTTAAGCATAGGTAAAATCATCAAATTATACATCATGAACAACCAAATTTACATGTTTTCAACTCATATGATATCATGAAATTCAAAAAAAAAAAACATATAAAGATTCCATCTTGGGAATCACCCAATATCAACAACATGATCATCAATACCCAACAATATAGAAATCATACTTTATAATGAAAAAGAGGGTTTTTGAGCTTTATGGATGAAAGGGATCCATAAATCAACTCATGCATACCCTAGAAGGAAGATTATTGATGATTGACGGAGAAATTTCCTTGAAATCGGATCTTCAAGCTTAGTTACGTAACCCTAGTTGTTTTTCTCTTTTAGTGCGCTTGGATGATGAGCTTTGAGATGATAATAGGGTTGTAATATGTTTAGAAGCTATATATTTCGTAGGGTTAATTTTAGGGACGTGTAAGGAGTGTTAAAAGACTTAAATACCCTTAAAATAACTCAAAACGGAGTGTTTTTGGAACCTGGAACTGACTTAGGCGGTGCCCAAGTGATTGCGTAAGCTAGGTTGGGCGGCGCCTAACCAATCACCTATCCTTACTGTCTCTCACGAAAATTGGCATAACTTTT
>NW_025892659.1:0-2222 GCF_002878395.1 Capsicum annuum
AAATTTCAAAAGTCACACAAAGCTTGAGAGGAGCTATCTAGTGTGTCATAAGTCCCTCTAGTTGAAAGTTATGTCCTCATCCTTGTATGTTATTTAATTGAGACAGTATTAGGTAAGTATTCAGATACCCCTTTTATATAGATAATGCTCATGAGAGAAGATACCATTAACTTAGACTGTTAAATGTAGTGTGTATTCGAGGAATATTAT
Source organism: Capsicum annuum (assembly GCF_002878395.1). Taxonomy (NCBI): domain Eukaryota; kingdom Viridiplantae; phylum Streptophyta; class Magnoliopsida; order Solanales; family Solanaceae; genus Capsicum; species Capsicum annuum. The sequence continues at coordinate 211 of NW_025892659.1, forward strand.
GAGCCTCAGTGTTATGATTTATGAATAGTAAAACCTTATTATAGTTGGAAGTATGGGTATACAAGTGTAGTGACAAGAAAAGTGTGATTGATGATTGGTAGAAAGTATAAATACAAACTTATGCATGTTATGAAGATGCGTTGAGGTGATATGTCCTTGTGTGCTAGTTTGGTGGAGGATGAAGAAAACGTTATTAGTTAAGGTTAATTGTTGTTTCTTGAAGTACGGAAGGATTTATTTATATATTTATCATGTGTGAAAAGTAAAAGATATTAATGAAGTGTTTGATGGTTTAGTATCATTAATTTAGTCTTTCCTTGAGGTTACAAAAAATAGAGTTTAGCTGAAATTTATAGAGTTATGATAGTAATTTAGATGGATAGAACGGTAAATGGTAATGATTTGTATAATGTGGACGTAATGATTTCTCGGTTAGTGTGTCTAGTCGTATGGAAGTGATCTAGTAGTCTTGAAAAGTGTATGCAAGAGTTTAAGTTTATATATTCGTAATTTAGTATAATGTAGAAGTGCGCCCAAGGTTATATGGGGCTTTATTATTTTCAAAATTTATTAAGTGTTGTGTGGTTAGTAGTACCCTTGAATTGATAAATATGAATGAGGCTATATGGTATATAATGTTCCTGTTAGTTAGCTTATGGGTTATAGGTTGATGATGTTAGGTATGCTGGTGTAAGTTTAGAGATGTGATTTTAGTAGACTGTGAAAGAAGCATTAACAGAGAGTTTTACACTTTTAGATGTGGTCTTTTGGGTTAAGTTGTACTATTTACGTGTATTGTAAGACACCACAAAAATCCTCATCATCTAAGTCCTTTAAATCATGCGAAAAGAGGTCTCAAACTTAGAAAATTTTTAGCTAAGTGTTAGGACTTAGCCTTTTCCAAAGCCTTAAACTTTGAAGATTTTATTCATGACCTTCCCGACCTTGGAAAGTTAATTTTTAAGTTGATTCATGATTGGAGAACTCAATAGTACATCTTGGGTGAGTTTCAGAATTTATGGACTAGCGTAAGGGCATGTTTTGTGTCCCAAAATAGCGAACTGAGGCGATTAGCCCGCGATGCCTCACCCAGTCTAGTACCTAGGGGCTATCGTGATGGGCAAGGCAGTGCCTCGAGGAGTCTGGTAGACTAAGTCCTGTGGCAAATTGTGTATTCTAACTCCGTGTCATTATAGGAAAAAAGGGTAATTTTTTCACCCCCAATCCATCCAAACACAAAACTAAAGCCTATTCTAAGCACATTAGGAATATTTTCATTTCTTTTATTTCAATGAATACCCTAAGAACACCAAAGCTCCTCCTACAAGAAGTTTAGATCCTCTATTGTTACTCCAAGAAAGCTTTAGATTGAGGGGTTCGACATGTTTAGAATTATGGCTTAAGGATAAGGAGGAGATGATAGAATGAGTGACAAAGTCATACTTTCCAATTCTAGTGTAGATGCCAGTGTAGTTTAGAAACATCAAGAGAGTAAGGACGAGTCTTCACCCATTCTTATTTTAGTGATTGGTATTTCAGTAATTCTAATATCTACTCATGCCTTACGTGTCAGTTCAATGATCATATTTTATGTTCACGCGTATAATAGAGAATCATGTACTCTCCCAGTTCCTAGTATGAGAAGTTCCAGTTCGTTCAACTATCGGAATCACATTTCGTAGGTTATGAATTCAAACATTCAGGTCATGCAGCTCATGACTCATGTACTCATACAACACTCTTAATGATTAGTGAAATTCAAATTTATATCAGGTACGTCCTCACATTAGGTATCTTTAGTGAATCCATGCCATGAATGCTCTATTTCTCAGGCCTCAGTAAGGTGTCAAGTTATGCTTAGTATCCCTTTATTTTTTGGATCCCGCTATTCTAACCTTTCAGTGACCTCCCTTAGATCAAGATCGTAATGTTGAAGGATTATGTAGATGGAAAGAATTAATTGTGTCATGTTGGGAGAGATTATTGTGTATTTGGTTTATGTAAGTCCATGA
>NW_025892660.1:0-3028 GCF_002878395.1 Capsicum annuum
AAAAAAAATGATCAATTGGTGACAACTTAATTACTGCAACAAATTGATTGCCAAAATATTTTTTGTTCCTAATCAATCTATAATATTTAAATTGTATGATTAAATTAGAGAAAGTGCATGAATAACGTACAAAACATAAATTAAATTACATTAAAAATATCAATAACATAAAGTCGCAACCTCATCCTAAACCTAAACTAAAGTTAAACCACTATAAGTAAAACAGCGGTACTTTAAATCCACAAAATAAAAGCGATTCCACCATAATCTATAATCTATATCTATAATTTATATCTATATCAATATCAATATCTATATCTATAATCTATAATCTATAATATATTAAAAGTGTGAATGCGCTTGAAAAAGTGATTTGAACTTTTTGTTCTTCATTAAAAGACTTTCCTTTACATGAAACTGTCTTTTCACTATTTTTTAATCTATTATTTAATTATTTTTTATTATATTAACCAGACTTCCTAAAATATATGAGACTCCTAAAATATATGGTAGAAAAATTAATTTATATTTTTCTTTCTACTAGATTTTCTTAAATATATGGGACTCTTAAAACATATGGTAAGAAAATTATATTATATTATATTGCTCATACGACAACTGTTATATGATAGAAAACTTTAATATGCCACAATTAATGATAGTAAACCAGAAGCTATAATAATTGTTTTTTTGGTTATATTTGCAAAAAGAAATATATGTGTTGTTTTACCAAAAAAGCTGAGAAATTTGTATTCTTAACTGATCATGTTTCAACTAATTGACTTTGTTTGTAAATATTTAGTTAAGGTAGTATTTTAATTAATTTTAAAGTTCAAAATTTGATGTATATAATTCAAAAAAGGTTTAATAACTACATTTAAATGAATTGCAAGTTTTAAATATTAGAAAATAGTAAAAAGTTAGTTTTATCTATTGCGAAATTTTTTAATGGAGGGCTAAAAGTTTAAATCACTGTTCTTAGAGTTTCTCACTTTTAATATATATGGACTTATAAATAATTAATTGATCACAATTTAATTAATAATATAAAAAAGACTCCTAAATCTCAAGGAGTTCAAAGTGGTACAAAATTACCTTACGTGATTTTACCAATAATTACTTTTCTTTTTCACCTCTTTCTCCTCTCCCTCAAGCACAAAATTTTTAATCATCTTCTTCCTTTCTCCACACACACGTTTGTCACCATATATACATTTCATTCTTCTTTCTCCCCTCTCTAAAAATATAAATAAATCAATTTTCTTTTTAGATATTTTATTCTTTTTTCACAAAAATATAATACACACATTTTTTCTCTTCTCACATACGATACACAAATAAAATACACATTCACAAATACATATACACATTTAGTATCCCCACATATTTTTTTCTCTCTCAAACACGCACTTCTTCACTACACACACATATTCTTCACCACACATATATTTTTATCATACACAAAATTTGTTCATCTTTTCTTTTTCTCAAAAGCACATACATATACTCAAAATAAATGTATGTTTGTGGAGACCTTCTATGATTAAAACTCAAAAACTATGTTTGGTAAAAATCTAAATTTGTGGAGACCTTCTATGATTAATACTATGACTATTATATTTTAAAAAAGAAAAATCAAGTCAATCACTTTTTGTTAATTCTTGGAATTTTTAGTTGGTTCTTCTATACAGTTTCTCCACTTTCTGTCTCTTCTGCTGCTTTATAAGTAGCACTAAACAAATTTGCGGCGGAAGTTCAAACAAATTTTGCGGCAGAATTTGAACCCGAACTTGGCATCTGAAAATTGTACAGATATGGATAGAGATTACATTGGTAAAAGTCTCTTACTTTTAACATGTTCATTGTTGAATTTAGAATAATTAAATTTCATTCTTTTTTTGTGTGTTTATTTACAATATTTTACTGTGTCAGGAGGAGTGATTCTGGGATTGCTTACGTTGGGAGGAATTGACTTTTTGAGGAAAAAACTGCTAATTAAAAAGGAGGAGAAAGCTTCAACAAACGTACGTGTAAACTCTAATTTTGATGTTGTTTTATGAAAACAAATTTGTAAGATTAGAAAAGAATCATATAGTAATCAAGTCAATATGATGAACTAACCGTGGCACCAGTGACGGAGCCAGGATTTTCACCAGGGAATTCAATACACGAAGAAGCGAAATGGTGTACTATATAAAAAAAGATAGTTTTAACTAGGGTAATTTTTTTCAGGGTAGGGGGAGGGGGTCACATAAACCCCTCGGCCCCTGCTGGCGCTTGTCTTGCTTTTCACCCTTCCCTTTTGGAGTAATGAATTAGATATTCCTCTTCTTATTTAGAGCTAATTGATCTGTACGTAGATTAAAAAAAAACAAAGATTAAATCCAAATGTGGCTGAAAATTAGAGGAGTAAGAGGAGGGAGGTTTTAATTCAGGAGTCAAAGCATGTTATTTATGCACAATTATACCTTTTTCTGGATAACTTGTGTTCAATAGCAAATACTTATGCTAGTATTATTTTTAAATCTGGATTTCTTTTTTGATTTGTATAAAACTTCTTCTGAAGTATTTTTGCTTGCGGGTGCAACGGAATTAGGTTCATGAGCCAAAGGTGGATTATGCGAGTCAGCTACCAGATGACGTTTTGTCTTCCATTCTCGCACGTATCGAAATAAAAGATGCTGTTAAGACGAGCATTTTATGTAGAAGGTGGAGATATCTGTTTGCCTCTATGCCTACATTACGATTCAGCCATAACATGATTGGCTACAACTATTTAGATCATACATGTCCCCCTTACTATCAGCAAAAATTCTGGAAAGTAGTAAATCAGTTTTTCCAACTTTATTTGGGTCGTAAAGTGGTTGAACTTGAAATGCGCATTTTCATTGAGAGAAAATTTTCTAGTGAATTTGGCCGATTGATGCATTCTATTTCAAAATTTGGTGTTGAAAGATTACATCTCAACTTTAGCTGTGTAAGAATTCCCGCATCACGTTACATTTACCCTAAACGCAACAGGTTTTTT